>NC_081789.1:8671651-8976651 GCF_963082965.1 Carassius carassius
TAGCAGTGCGAGTGTTCTTTTGTTAGTACCCGGCATGCATCTTGCTTTATTAATATTTATTAAGAATATCTTAAACATACAGTACAGACCAAAAGTTTGGACACACCTTCTCATTCAAAGAGTTTTCTTTATTTTCATGACTATGAAAATTGTAGATTCAAACACAAGGGATTAAAACTATGAATTAACACATGTGGAATTATATATGGAATTATATACAGTACATAACAAAAAAAGTGTCAAACAACTCAAAATATGTCATATTCTAGGTTCTTCAAAGTAGCCACCTTTTGCTTTGATTACTGCTTTGCACACTCTTGGCATTCTCTTGATGAGCTTCAAGAGGTAGTCACCTGAAATGGTCTTCCAACAGTCTTGAAGGAGTTCCCCAAGAGATGCTTAGCACTTGTTGGCCCTTTTGCCTTCTGTCTGCGGTCCTGCTCACCCCTAAACCATCTCGATTGGGTTCAGGTCCGGTGACTGTGGAGGCCAGGTCATCTGGCGCAGCACCCCATCACTCTCCTTCTTGGTCAAATAGCCCTTGATGCCTTCATTGTGACTCTACATTTTCATAGTCATGAAAATAAAGAAAACTCTTTGAATGAGAAGGTGTGTCCAAACTTTTGGTCTGTACTGTAAGTGCAGATCCCTTTAGCATAGCTGATCCCTTTAGCACAGCTTGAAGTGATGCTAAAGGGAGTGAGAGTATTTCATTTCACATAATTTATTCACACAATTCATCAATCCTCACGTCTTTTCCTTCTGTCCTTCCATCGCTTCCTGAAGGGGTGGATCTAAGAACGAGGAAAGGAAATGAGGATGAACAAATAAGAAGCACCCATGTTATTAGCTTTGGAGTAATGGTGGTGTGCACTCTAAATGACAGATGGATGGCTGTGATTTCTTTCTTAGAGATAAATAAGTTTTATTTGTTGTGTTGTGTATAATCTTTCAAATGCAGGATATTTAGTTTAATCATGTGCCTTAAAATATTTTGTGCAGAATTATTTGTATTTGTAATAACAATTATTACAATTGTAGATTTGTTGTAGATAGGAGTTGGCCTGTGTCACTGTTTTGAATTACTATTTATGTCTGATGTAAAGTATTGCACATTTGCACATGATATATTGGGGGGTGTTGAAACCAGCTCAAAGGGTCAGGGTGACCTCTCCTCTACGTGCGCTGCGAGGGACAAGAGAACTGTGACTTTTATAAATGTATCTTAGACATTAAGAATCCTGTTCTATCCTGTATTTATATTCCTCAAGATTAATGTCTGCATATTATGTGCGTATAGCCAACTGTAATGATAAGACACTTGCCAGTGTAAAAAAACCTTGAATTGTAGATAAGGGCTGTGTGTATGTGTGTGTGTATGTCAGCACATATACTCTGTGAGAAGACCAGTTTCTGATCATCCTGACCTAAGATGTGGTGTCTTCTTCACCAGTGATGACACTGGCTACAATCATTGGAATATATGCTGGAGGTGTTTATGTCCATATGTGTAGACTGTCTAAGTTTATCTAGGTTTTGGAACCAATCAGATTTCTGCTTACCAGTGCTTTGACACAAATCTTCTGTCTGGAGTATAATTATTGGTGATTCTGAGTAGTACGCAGAGCGGCCTACGAACTCCGTCGTGAAAACTGAAGCTGGCTTCTGCTGATGAAACTGCAAACTATTTTCTTCAGTAAAATTATTATTATTAATTGAACTCATAAAACAGATTGTCTTTAAAAAAATATGAGATACAGTGAAAGGAAATAAACCTCCACAAATTTGTGACATGTTTCCTAAAAGTTTTCTAAAAACTTTATTTTATCTTTGCATGGCTTTCTATACATCTCTTATGACTGCAAGTTCAGCAGTCATATTTGTCTATCTAGAACCCCCTTCCTCAAATCTTGCCCTGGAGGTCCAATGTGCTGCAGAGTTTAGCTCCAACCCCAATCAAAGTCACCTGCCTGTGAATTTTCTTATGATCACAAAGACATTGATTGGCATGGATTAGCATGTACAGGTGTGTTTGATTAGGTTTACAGCTAAACTGATCTAGAAAATGTGTACGTGTTCTGTGTGAATGGTTGATTTCGGTTTTAACCTAATCAAGATTAGGCTGACCATATGAGCCATTTTCCCAGGACGCGTCCTTGCCAGGATTTCTATATTGCCTAAAACAACAAGTAGTTTGACCAATAACATGCAGGTATGGTACATAATCAACCAGTCGTGGCGTGTGAGAAGGTGAGATCTACAGAGAATGATCAAAGCAATGCAAATACACGTACATGTTAGGTGTTTGTTTGTTCATTCAACTTGAAGCGTCGCTGCGCACAGATCATTGTGACACCAAAGTACCAAGAGAGTGATTTTAATGCATAAGGAGCCATCTGCTCTGCTCTCTATAGCTCTTATAAATGTCATACAATGATCGATGTTCACAGCACAAACAGACAAAATCTGGTTATTTTAGGCAATATAGAAATCCTGGCAAGGATGCGTCCTAGGAAAATGGCTCATATGGTCACCCTAATCAAGATCTTCTACGCATTAAGCTACTATATTTCTCTAATATTTTGAATGAATAATGCAGCAACGGTGCATCTTGTGAGCTAAACTACCAAACGTTATACTACAACATCACTTACACCATCATCACTCCATCTCATGCTCCACTGAGGATGCTCCCTGATGTACACCTGACATTCGATTGTACTATTTTTGCATTCAAATGCAAATGTTCATTTTAAATTTGTCTAATTTTATTTATTTTTTCTCCAAATTTCCTCATCACAGGGAGGCACAGCAATTATATCTGTGTTTGTGTGTGCTGTCTGTGTCACTCATAGCACGTGCCTATTCTGTGCACTATATCGAAAAGAAGGTGTACTGTCGATAAATATCCATACCGTTTTATTGCCCAGGCCTAGGTTGAGTCCCCTTTCAATTTCAGGTACAATTCAATTCACTAAGTCTTTTCTTTGGTCAGTTTGCATGGTGAACCTGGGTTGGAGATATTAAACCCCTTTATTCTGTTTTTTCGACTGCTGACTTGTTTTTATTTTTATTTTATTTTTTTCTAGGCTTGATTGTGTTTATGGGGTGCAGTCTAAAGCCTGGTTCACACGGCAGGATAATTAGGCCAATTTCAGCCCCGATTGACACCTTGCGACAATCTTAAGGATGCTCCGATTATCGTAAAATAATCTGATCAGATATTCCTGCCGTGTGTGGTGTGTTAAGACTGCTCTCCTCTGCTCGGAAGGATGTCGGGACCGCTCCTATCTTAAATCGGGGATATCCAACATGTTGGATTTATTTGGCCCGATTTCTTCTCGTGTGTGGTGTCCCCCGAGGACAAACGATCACGCAGCCTTTGGACTGTGGCGTGTAGCCAATCAGAAAGCGAGGTGAAGAGGCAGCGAGGAAGTACCGGGAAACAAAATCAAAACAGCCGGCGGCTTGGCGCACCAGAAAGTCCGGTGGACGTCGGAGATGGAGGACTTTGTCTCCACTTCTTTGACCATCGCCTTTTCTTGTTTCTCTTGTTGATCTCGAGGGATTTTGGCGAGATTTCCCGTCTGACCTGGGAATGCTCGGGAGTCAAATCGGTTCGTGTGTGATGTGTTGATTTTGCCGTGTGGCTGCACACCACACACTGTATGACCAAAACAGTTAGACCCGTGATTTTTTATCGCCGTGTGTGGGGTCTCTCAGGTTTGGAAAATCGGCTGACAATTTTAAAATCGTCCCGTGTGAACCAGGCTTAACACGTGTTAATGCTTAATTAAAAAACACATTATTTTTCACACTGTTTTCCTAATTAATGTTATTCAGTTGCTTTCCTTTTTGTTTAAAGCGCTATATAAATAAAGGTGACTTGACATAATTTCTTTATTCCACACCGCTCTGTTCCTTTTCCTATAAACACGCTGATAATTTCCTGCTTGTATGAAACCCCTCCCTAAAAAAATATGCGATGGGCTCTGATCAATATCAATTTGGGCCATATTGAGACGCAGAGGATATTAGTGAAGAGGATCGCGTAGAACCTGCTTCTGTTAGCTTGCAATATATGGTTTTATCCAGATTAAAGCTTTAATACAGTATGGCAACTGCACGCAAGTCCATGCATAACGCTTCTCATAGCGATGTTATTTATTCCAAGGTCACTGTTAGCCACCAGATCAGATGGTCATTGCAGTCACCCGAATCCATTATGTATCCAGCCCAGATGGTGGATCATCACCTAGAAAGGACCTCTACAGCCCTGAAAGACAGCGGAGACCAGGACAACTAGATGAGCCCCAGATACAGATCCCCTGTAAAGACCTTGTCTCAGACGACCACTGGGACAGGACCACAGGAGACAGATGATTCTTCTGCACAATCTGACTTTGCTGTAGCCTGGAATTGAACTGCTGGTTTCGTCTGGCCAGAGGAGAACTGGCCCCAGACTGAGCCTGGATTCTCCCAAGGTTTTTTTCTCCATTCTGTCACCGATGGAGTTTTGGTTCCTTGCCACTGTCACCTCTGGCTTGCTTAGTTGGGGACACTTCATTGACAGCGATATCATTGTGGGATATTGATTGCAAAAGATTGCACAGATACTATTTAAACTGAACTGAGCTGAATGATGACATCACTGAATTCAATGATTAAATGCCTTTAACTTTCATTTTGCATTATTGACACTGTTTTCCTAATTAATGTTGTTCAGTTGCTTTGACACAATCTGTTTTGTTTAAAGTGCTATATAAATAAAGGTGACTTGACTATGTGAAAGTAAATGTATGAATGGAACAGTTCATTGTTTGAGCTGAGCTAGTGATCTGAATGAATGAGAGAGAGAGAGAGAGAGAGAGAGAGAGAGAGAGAGAGAGAGAGAGAGATGCATAGCAGGGCGACGTGAGGATTGACACAGGATTAAGAACCTCCACTTTAAATCAGTGATTTTGAAACTTGTGAATCGATTAGAATCGTTAGAAGCCACAATCACGATTCTCATATGAATACATTTTTATGTGCACCCCTATTTTCCTTATCTCTTAAGCAGTGCAGCATAGCCTAGCCCACTTTTTTGCATGTTCGCAGGGGTGGGGTTTGTCTGGGTTTGTGATATCACAAACCCAGAAAGTAACTCATTGTAGTCCCTAAGAGCCGTTCTTGTAGGCATTAAACTGCCAGAATTTTAAGACATATATCTCCATTTGCACTGAACATTTTTATGCTCAAAACAGCAACATTACAAACTAATGTTAAAGAGGCGGTACAATGGTGTTTCGTGTATTCAGAGTTGTTCACCGGGTTAAAGAGATGGATTCTCATGCTAAACATGGCCAAAGTTGTAAAAAAATAATTAAGAAGAATGACTGAGAATTTCTGTGCCGAAAATCTTACTTCCGGGTTGGTACAAGTTTCGGCTGTTTTTTTTTTTTTCGATCGTGGATCTAATGACATAGAGAACAGAAGTCAATATATGAGCATTTCTCCCGGAAAAGCGCGCCCGCGCACATTGACCAGAGGAGCGCGAGACCGCGCACATCAACGTGCTTCAAAATCGTCTGCAGCGCTGCATAGGATTGGTTCGAGAATGCCTCCAAATAAGTGCATTTTTGGATGTGAGGGAAAGTTTACCGTGTTCAAGTTCCCCAAGAAACCAGCGTTACATGAACAGTGGATGCAGTTTGTTTTTCTGGGACAACAACGGAGTGTATCAAGTGCCTTTGTGTGTTCTGGTCATTTGAGTGATGAATGTTTTACAAACAAGGCCCAAGTCGACACTAAATTTGCACATTGTTTGCTATTAAAACATGGAGCCGTCCCTGTGATAAAAGACCCCATTCATGTAAGTACAATTGCATCAGATTTCTGTATTTTGTTGGAAATCAGCATATAAGTAAATGTATGTTAATGGAAACAACACGAAACATCAGTTTTATAGCTCCGCTCAAGGCACGCCTCCAGGCGCTCGGCTTTTTCCGGAAAGAATCAGAAAGCTGATTTATACCTGATTTATAATACCTAAAGTTTCTGTTGCACATGGACATGAATATGAATATATAATAAATATTGATTCTGCAGATGCTAAGGGCAGACTGATTGTATGTTGTTAAGAGAATTAAAGCACACAGGAGATAACTGCATGGCACTGAAATATATGGCACAATTTGCAAAGGCAAAATTGATTACATCAGCACAGAAAACTGTTAAAAAGTACAAACCTCTTTCTCCAAATAGGCTGTCCACTATAGAATTCAACAGCCTCTCAAACTTTTCAAGGTGGTTCTAAAACATAAGAAAAGAGCAAAAAAACAAAACTGAGTTTTCAATTTTAATTTGTATGCAAAATGCAGTCTTTTTCTGTGTCTGCTCAGGTCTTAGTGACCTTTCATTCCCTCTGATTAATGTGCCTGACATAGTAACACATACACAATCAAATTACAAAGTATGCTTGCTTCAATAAAAACGATACCTTGTGAATGCAGAGAGCTCAATAAACATTACACAACCACAAGTCACCTGCTCTGAGAATTGTACAACAGCACTAGATTTTACATAAGAACATGTGTTATGCATGTAGCCTGTATTTTAAAAGTCAGGTGAACCAATCAAATATTATACATTTTATAATGGAAAGCTTGTTTTGTTGTCAAATTCTTGTCACCCCTTTGGCATTCAAACCCAAATACCTGAACACAAGGTTTTTCCTTAAAAAAAAAAAAAAAAAAGGTTTTGAATGCATCTTCTAATATGGCTTGAATTTCTATTTAATCAGCAGAAAGAGATGAAAAGCAGAAAAAGCTGAAATTAAATGCGAAATCTCTCTCTGTACTAAAACGACAACAGTGACCTCTCTCATTTTACAGGTCATTGGTTCCCTCTCTGCTTTTCACTGTCTCTTTCTGTTTTGGATCTGGAAGAGGCCACTCAAATAGTAAATTAAATTCATTTAGATAAACCATGATGCTTAAAACATCCTGATGATTTGCCATCTAATCAAATAAATAATGCTGGAGAACACAAGAGATACAAGAGAGCCACACTTTCTGCCTAGACTGATAAGTGGGTTTACTGGTTCTCCGGGCACTGGCAAAGCTCTTGTGGTGGCACGCTGTCCAATAAAGAAGAAATGGTGTCGAGTCCCAAACACTCTCTATATCCTGGGACCAAAAATCCACCACTTTGGGCAACTTACCAGCCCAGTCAACACGTGAGATCATGTGATGATTACAGTGACATCACAGGATCCTCTTACTGTGATCCCCCGAGTGTTAGTAATATGTGAGCTCATTATGGACTCAAATGATCCTCATACTGCGATACTCACAGTGTGAATAATATGTGAGCTCATTATGAATTCAATTTTGAGCAGGTTGCAAGGAGGCAGTTTAAATATTTTTCACTGGGAATAAGATCATCTATTTGTACATCTTGGAGACATCAACTAATTATTCTTTTTTTCATTTCTCTGCATAAATAATTTTGCATGTTTTTTTTGTTGTTTTTTTCTGGCGTTTGCCTTTATTATGATAGGATAGTTTAGATCTGACAAGAAGAGAAGTAGAAAGAGAGAGGGATGGGATCGTGAAAGGTCCTCGAGCCGGGATTCAAATCGACCACAGCACACAGCACTGTATGTTGGCACGCTGAACACAGCTATCAGTGATGACAAGAATTTGAAGGTTTTAATAACATAGAAATTATCAATGGATTAACGAACGGGTCAGCAAACTTCGGCAGTGAGTCTTGTGTCATCAGCCCGGAACTAAAACTCAATTCAGTTTGGTTACTTTCTAGGAATGAACAAGCTTAAAGAACAATTTGTTCAGGGATCGAACATCACTATAATGATTTACATTTGTGTCAGAGCCTTTTGACAATGGAACTGCTATGTTGTTCTGGAGCAATGGTGAGTGGTCTCTTTAATTTATTCACATATGCTGATATGACATTATAATGCCAATATGCACTGTGGCCTGGCCCCATGTTAGCAAATTAGCCAGGTACATGTGTTAGCTTGGAAACGTTACTTGTGAACCAGTCATCTTGCCAGCTCAGACAGGAACACACTACAAATTGTCGCTGTCGGGCGGAAACCTCCTATGTCCAAATTAGGGGTGCACCGAAATGGTCGAAATGGCATTATCGGTTTCGGGCCGAAATAAAAAAAACAGCCGAAAACGTAAACCGAAAATGAATGTCACCCGCCCCTCCCATCCGTGCGCAAGCGCTTAGGTTTCACTCACGGTCAAGCTGTTATCACGCGTCTGCCTATCAAAGATTAAGCATGTCAAAGGGCTGTCACAATCAAAAAAAGCTTGTCACAAAAGCTGCACAATCGATCGGACCAACCAACACAAGTTTCGAAAACGAAAACAGGGAATCGATTTTAACGGCCTTCTCTCGGAGCGCGTCCAGCTCGTCACTATACGCTCGCAGCGAACGCGCGTCACACAGCAACTGCAGGTTCTGACACACACACACACACACACAGCCTATTAGTGCATAATATCAATGTAGCCTTCAGTAATGTTTTTCATTGACGTTATGGCAGTCCACATTGCTGACTTGTGCGCGTCTCAAGCGCCTTCTTTATGTTCGCCCTAATGCCTGTTTAGTTGTCGGTGGATTTGCCTATATTTGGCGTTGAAAAACGGATCAACGCCAAATATAGGCAATTTACTAACGATTCAATGAACACTTTGCCTATGTCTCAAAAATCGAACAGGTTTTTTTTTTACAAAAGTGACAGCCCTATACGAGAGGACACCAAAGTTGCAATATGTAACATTTGTTCTGCAAAAATCTCCAAAATTGTGGATTTTTTTGCACAATTTTTAAAAAACTATTTTATTTGATGGAACATAAAACTTGAAGAATAATTATTATTTATATTTATTGTAAAAAATATTTTATGTTTTGTTATGTAACTGTTAATAAAAGTTTGATTATTATATTGTGATTTTTCAATTCAGATCCATTAAATCCAAGCAATATATATATATACGTTTTTAAAAGAAGCCATTTTCGGCTTCAGTTTCGGTTTTCGGCCAAGTGCATCCTAAATTTTCGGTTTCGGTTTCGGCGCAGAATTTTCATTTCGGTGCATCACTAGTCCAAATTTCATATTTTTTCACAAATCCATGCTATTGGTCAGTCCCCACGTGGGTATGTTAATTTTACAAATTATTAACCAATCTAAAGTCTTTAAAATAGCTTGAGAGCAAATCTCGTAACTCCATTGGGTTCAGCTTTCTGAGAAGTCTCGTAACTCCACCTCTTCTTCACAAAGTGCGAGCTTCACAGCATATTAAGCATAATAAGAGTCGCAATGAATCCTCATCGAGCAAGACATCCTCTGAGGTAAATGTCCTCAAAACAATGTTTATTCATGATTCTGTTATATGAATTGTATAATAACAGTTTATTTATAGTATATATAACAATTTTATCTCAAAGTAATGGTAGTGCTGAGGTGTCATGTATCGTTTCTGAGGATGCTAGATTTCTCTTTCTGCTTGGTCTAGCATTGGACAGTAGCTATCTTGTTGACTGAAATCTTCCATAGTTTTGTTTCTGCAGAAGATAATGAATTTAATGGACAAAAATAGAATGCCATTGACTTAGTTAGAAACTATGCATTGGTTTTGTCGTCATGTTTGGTGAGATCGCTAACGGGATTTTTGTAGGGCTTAAAAAAAATCTTGACCACTGCTATTTCTGGCGCTCGTCTAAGGATCTGAACTTAGCACAAGACAATCCACTGCAATGCAGACTAAACCCAGTGCATTGCAGATAAAACAGGATTGTATCTTAGAATGTCAAGGCATGCTGTCATGATCAGCAAGCTAGCTGGCTTCTTGCCTCATTATCATATGTAATCATACCGTAATATTTTAGGGAAACGATCATTTGACTTTTATTCATTTTATTTTTTTTTGCAGGCAACCTTGTCTGTGTCCTTCGAAGAACTCTGTCAGATGCAGCTTTTCAGATTCAGACCACCTGAAGATCAAAGAGCTGAAATTCAAACACCTCCAAGACCTGAAAGAAGTCATCCGAAAGGACTTTCACAACTTTTATGACAATTTACTTCACTAGCTTAATATACGATGCAGTATTAACAGTCAATATGATGGCAATATTATCTGTGTTACACTATGATATCAGTTATTGATGTATTTCAAATATCTACTTAATACTAGGCTTATTATGCATGTTCATTAAAGTTTTAAAATGTATCTAATATAATACTTGAATTAAATTGGATATTTTGGATACCACCATTAAATTATTGTTTTTATTATTATTTTACTGACTTTAAGTTAAACTGTTAGGCCTACTTAAAGACTATGTCTCTTTTGGCACTGTGCATGTAAAACACCCCAAGTTGCAAAGTTTTTATTTATGGAAGAAAATAAACTATTGGCTATCTACTGGCGCCAAGTAAGCCTCTTTGGATACAAATAGTTAGGTTAGATACATGCTTCGGTGCAGAAGGAAACCCGTGTGCCTCGAAGGTAAGTTTGCAAGCAGATTAGGCAAATTTCCGCCTATTA
The DNA here is from genome assembly GCF_963082965.1 of Carassius carassius. Lineage (NCBI taxonomy): Eukaryota > Metazoa > Chordata > Actinopteri > Cypriniformes > Cyprinidae > Carassius > Carassius carassius. The sequence continues at coordinate 8,682,220 of NC_081789.1, forward strand.
GACATCTTAATCAGCTCTTCGTTTGTTTTGTTTTTTTGTTTTTTGTATTGCATCACTTATAGCTCTCAAAAATTTAAAGAGTTTAGGAAGATGTATCTAACCACAGTCGTTAGCTTTGGTTAACTATTGAAGCCTTTTCTCTTGTCAAAAGGTTCAACGTGATCACCAATTTTATCCAGTTTATAGTTTTATTTTGGTATTCCATCACTCATAGCTCTAACGTTTAAAATAGTTTAGGAAGATGTATGTAACCACAATCATTTGCTTTGATTAGCCCATAGAGCCTTGTCTCTTGTCAAAAGGCTCAACGTGACCGCAGACTTTGATGAACACTGCTGCAGCAGTGTCCGTACCATTCTTATCAATGAGAGCGTAAACTCATATCTCCCTGCTCTCAAGTCATAAAACTCATATCTCCGATAAAACATGATTTTGAGGAAATGTTGTGTTAATATTGGTATACAACAGTATATGACAGCAATTAGTGCTGGGCGGTAAACCGGTTCATACCGAAAACTGGTGTAAATTTTCGTTACAATATTCATTTTAAATATACCGCCATACCGATGTATTTAATTACTCAACGTTCAGAACGAATGTTATGCTGCGCCACGGCCGTGCGACACTGTTTCAGACGGACCCTTTACAATGTTGCACTTCTGCAGCGACTGCGAGGCATGGTGAGGGTAAACACAGTAGTGCTCTGGTGTTATGTTATAATGCTTGTTTCACACATACAACCGTCTGCAGTGCGTATGCGTTGTGTATTTTTTTTATGCACCCATATTAACGGATTCCAGCGTTCACACTGCACGAGGTTGCCGTCCGTCAGTGCATTCAAGGAGCGGTGCATCTGCAGCAGTGCAGCTATCATTTACGTAACCGTGTCTATTTTTGCTGTGTTGCAGGCGCTGAAGTAAAGTGAAAGCGCATTGTTCACGGGAAAAATTAACATGGATCAGTAGCGGATCAGTAGCAGACTGCAAACGCGTCCTGTGTAAAAGCACAATGAGTCCGTGCTGTGGACTGCATATGCACTGCAGACGGAGTATGGGAAGATGAATGCTGCAGAACTAGTAGAACAAAAAAAGGGGCCGGGTCTGTTGTTTGGAGGTTTTTTGGTTTCCAAAAAATTTGACATCGACCAAACAACCATTTTATGCAAGTGCTGTCGGGCTAAAAGCATGTCTTGGAATATCAACAAGCAGAAAATGCATTGTACACCTGATTATGCATGGAAAAAAAACCTGTCATAAACCGGGAAACCGGTATAATTTAGAAAAAAAACGTGATATAAATTTTTGTTCAAACCGCCCAGCACTAATAGCAATATAAGGTATAATACCAACTTTAATAATACAATGTTGAATAACTCAAAAAATATGCTGTTTTTTTAATTTCCTGAAAAATAATGATTTAGGAGATACAAGGATTCCGCCCGACAGCGACGAAATTTAAGACTGATTATGAATGTAATTTGATGCTAACAACTCACACCCAAACGCATCAGAGCCAGTTAACCTACGTTCAGTTGGTGTTTACAGTCAGCATTTAAAATCATCGGTGTGTGTTCAGTTCAGTCTTACAATATTTTAGCTAGTTGTTGAGTGTGGCCCTGGCTTTAGGTTGCATATCAGTATTTATGATTTGTTATACTTCCCAAGTCAGATCATTACTAGACTACATTACTAACTCAGGAACATATTTCAGTAACTATACAAGCATGATTTGTGGAAGCATGGATGCATGATTTGTTTCATATTTTGCTTAACCAATAGTTATTTTTACCTTTAAGGATGTTAGCAACTGATTGCAATAACATATTGTTTTCTGTGTTTCAGGATGTGTCAAGTCTTTCCAAGGGGACAAATAAATCAAAGTTAAGAACCAAAAAGGAGTGACCAAAACAACACCGGATGCAGAATGTATCTGTTAAATTGAAATTTTTGTAAAATGCCAATACCGAACTGAAAATAAATCGAAATAAACAAGGAAACTGAATTGTAGAAATACTTTGAAGGAAATAAAAGCAGACATTTTATGTTTGTGGTATTACTTACCAATATTAGAGAACTTTTAGATCACAGTTAACACAATGATATAACAGTGGTCTCACATACTGAGATCACAGTATGAGCACACAGTGAGTGATCATGTGTCCGCAGAGAGCAGTCTTAACTCGGCTAGTCCTTCTGATATGTGCTGCTGGCTCTGATGTCTCTTTAGTGGTTAAACATAAAATACAATTTGTTTTGGGTTAATCATACAGATAATCTTTGGTCTGTATTCAATTTATCTATATGTTAAAATGAAAATAATATTTCATTTCATTGTAATGGCTTTATATATACACATTTCCCTGAACTAAGTACATTTCTGCAGTTTAAAGTATTAAAGTATATTGCATATATGTGCCAATCTTCCTGTTGCCAGCAGGTGGCGCTATCATTATAATGGAATATTGGCCTTCAGATGTGTTCAGGCCAGGACTCTAATCAAACATGTGAAGTTTGGGGAAGATCGAACATTTTATGCCTGAGTTACAACTACTTCTCTTGCTGTGGTGAGACATCAAATTTTGTCATGGCGCCATGGACACACGCCCTTTAACAAAAACTCAAGATCTCCACAATTTAACATTGCACAGGCCTTTAGATTAGACTGACCACAAAAAATACATTAATATCAAAACATTTCTAGAAGTAGTTTGTCGCAACGTAAAACATGTCACTTCCTGTTGCCAGCAGGTGGCGCTATGACTATAACTGAATATGGACATGTAGATCTGTTAAGGGCAGAAGTCTTATCTAACATGTGAAGTTTGGGGCAGATTGGACATTGTATGTCTGAGTTACAGCAACTTCCTTTTTCATGGCGAAACATCAAAATTTGTCAGGCCGCCATGGACACGCCCTTCAACGAAACCTCAAGATCTTCGCAATTTAACATCGCAAAGGCCTTTAGATTACACTGACCAAGTTTGGTATTGATCTGAATAAATCTCTAAGAGGAGTTTGTTAAAGTACAACCCCTGAAACTGGCAAAAACAACACCAATTTTGCAGAGAAAATTCAAAATAACCGACTTCCTGTTAGGATTCGGATTTTCGTAGGTATTGGTGTGTTACATGTGTGTACCGATTTTCATACATGTACGTGATCGTGAAACATAGCTCGAGGCGCACTCCGTTGAAACTGTATAGGTGGCGCTATCGAGCCATTTTGCCACACCCGATGGAATATTGGCCTTCAGATGTGTTCAGGCCAGGAATCTTATCAAACACGTGAAGTTTGGGGAAGATCGGACATTTTATGCCTGAGTTATAACATCTTTTATTCCCATGGCGAGACATCGAACTTCGTCACGGCGCCATGGACTCGCCTTTTAACGAAAACTCAAGATCTTCACAATTTAACATTGCACAGGCCTTTAGATTAGACTGACCACAAAAAAGACATTGATGGCATAAAATTTAAAGGAGTAGTTCGTCGCAGTGTAAAATATGTCACTTCCTGTTGCCAATAGGTGGCGCTATGGCTATAACTGAATTTGGGCATATCAATCTGTTCAGGTTTGGAGTCTTATTAAAGCAGTCAAAGAACACTTATAATTAGTAATGATAACAATAATAATACATTATCTCAAACAGCCACAAGATCAGATCAGATTAATGTGTAATATGACACATTTGCTTTGAACTATTTTTATTGTAATATCAGTTTGATTATTTTGATGGTACCCTTTAGACAGCTGTTGATAAGTAACTCTGCAACTACATATCAACTAGCGGTCATTAGAGTACTACTATGTCTACTACTGTAAATATATGCTAACACTCTTTTGATGGTCAACCAACAGATAAACTGACTAAGAGTGTCTTTGCAAGTATGTCAACTTATTCTACTACACTAGATTCTACCATTATTGAGCATACTAATAACTAATACTCTACTGAGAGTTAGTTGGCATGTAGTTGCAAAGTTGCTTATAGTCGATTGATTAAGGGGACCATCAAAATAAAATGTGACCATATAAAACATTGAATTTTTTTTTTTCAGTTGGAGTATTAAGCACACATCAATTAATTAACATTAGCTCCACAGGAAACAATTAAATAACACTCAACATCCAACCACTAATAAGCTGTAGTAAGATACTGTGCAGATCTTAGGCGGTTCTCGCGCCTTCTGCTCAGAGGCCCAGCAGACGAGCTGATATCGTCAAGGAGCTGATGCGAGTGTTCATGCTGGCCGCGGCGAGCCTCGGCCTCGAGTGGTCTGCACCAGCGCCCCCTTCTCGTTCCCGGCTGGATGGTAGCTTTCTCCCGGATGAGCGTCTTTCTCCCAGCTGGAAGCACGCCCCTTTTCTTCCTGAGCTTCACGAAGAAGTGGCGAAAGGTTGGAACGCTCCATTCTCGGCGAGAATTCGTTCATCTGTTTCACCAGCATTCTCCACACTGGACGATGCTAAAAACAGAGGCTACCTGTCACTTCCGCCAGTGGAACAGGCTATAGCAGCGCACCTTTGCCCGCCCTCTGCTGGACGGCGGACGAAGGCGGCGTTGCCATCGAAAGCCTGCCGCATGACGTCATCGCTGCTCGCACGGATCTTCTCTGCTGCTGGGCAGGCTGCGTCTGCGCTACACACCATGGCCACGCTGCAGATTTTCCAGGGCGATCTCCTCCGCAAGCTGGATGAGATGGGACCTGAAGCGATCTGTCTCGCGGATCTGAGGAGTGCTTCGGATCTCTCCCTCCGCGCTACTAAGGCCGCTGCACAGGCCATGGGACGGGTTATGGCTTCCGCTACGGTGGCTGAGAGGCATTTGTGGCTAACACTTTCCGACATCGCGGAGTCTGAGCGCACTGCGTTCCTCGACGCGCCCCTGACTCCTGCTGGCCTCTTCGGATCATCTGTCAATGAGTTTGTTGAGAGATTCGTCGAGGATCAAAAAACGGCACAGGCGTTCAAGCACTTCCTGTCAAAGCGCTCCGGTTCTGCAGCGAGCCGCGCTAGACCGGCCCCACAAAGCTCTCAGTCACGCCCACCGCATCCAGCTGCGTCATCGCGACAGCGTCAGCAACGCAGCTCGGGACCCCGTTCTTGCTCTTCCAGCCGTCGCCCCGCGCCGCGGGAGCCGCGGCAAAGGATTACGGTGAAGCCGGAAGCCCCGAAGTCATCCTAGCACTGCTAGGAAAGCGCCGGTGTAGGAGTTCCGCTGCGGCCGAGCTCTCACCCAAGCACTTCGCTGTTGCAGTTCCAAGAATTGTGACTGTCTCAGTGTCTTCTGCAACGTGCAAGCCTGCACGAGTGCCCGCTTGCCTGCACACAAAAGCCGCTATCACGGCTACCCAGATATTTCCCGAAAAGAGTGTTATTTCTGTTGTTCCGGCCATGGCCGATGGTGCTATAAATGTAGTGACGATGCCCACTCCTCAGTGCCCATCTCCACATGTAAGCACAGCCCTGCACACAGGGCTCGCGCCTATAAGATCGACTCAGGCCACATAGTAAACGTGCCCACTCCTCAGTGCCCACAAACACTATGTCACACACGGCGCGTGGTTTCTGTAAAAACGAAACCCATGCACGTACACTCTGCCCAGGCAGACACCGAGTCGAAAGCAGTAAATGTGCACACTTGCAGCCCACAGTTACTCGCAGACATCACGAGTCCCACGGGACCCGCTCAGCCCTCCCTCAATCGGTTAAGCGCCGGGACGGGGTCGAGGAGGAGCGATCTGCCCGCTGTGATCAGCGCGCTCCCCGCCTCAAATGCCACAGGCGTAACGCCCATGGTGCAGCGCACCCAAGCGCCGCCGTTGCCCAGTCAACAGAGCGCGCTTCGCATCCACCCCTTAGCCATTCATGCAGATGCATGGTCAGCGCTTCCAGGGGTTTCGGATTGGGTGCTAGGCATTATAAAGAGAGGCTACTCGCTACAGTTTTTTCGACGCCCTCCGCGCTTTTTAGCGCGCGTCGAAACCATGGTCAAAACAGGAGTAGCACACATACTTCGGGCCGAGATATCAAAACTGTTGAGCAAAGGGGCTGTAGAGCCTGTGTCTCAAGCTCAAAGCGAGGGGGGGCTGTACAGCAGATACTTTCTAGTGCCCAAGAAAGACGGGGGTCTCAGGCCCATACTGGATCTAAGACAGCTGAACAGGGCATTGGTGAAACGCAGTTTCAGAATGCTTACGACCAGGAAGCTCCTCGCGCATATTCGCAGAGGAGACTGGTTCATGTCAATAGATCTGAAGGACGCGTATTTTCAAATACAGATAGCGTCAAGTCACAGGCGATATTTGAGATTCGCCTTCGAGGGCCAAGCATACCAGTTTACAGTCCTGCCGTTCGGCTTGTCCGTAGCTCCTCGTACGTTTACGAGGTGCATGGACGCAGCGCTCGCTCCTCTCAGACTCAGAGGCATGCGAGTGCTGAACTATTTGGACGACTGGCTGGTTCTGGCTCAGTCACGAGCGGAGCTCGTGGAGCACAGGGCCGTTTTACTCGATCACCTCGAGAAACTCGGTCTCAGTGTCAACTGGACGAAGAGTTCGCTGAACCCCAGTCAGACGATACTGTTTTTGGGTTTAGCTCTGGACTCACGTTCCATGACGGCGTGGCTGTCACCACAGCGCGCGTTGGGCATTCAGCGTGTGGCGAGTTCTCTCCGCTGCGGCGCGACCGTTTCGCTCAGAGAATGTCAGAGGATGCTGGGTCTCATGGCCTCAGCATCTCCGGTTCTGCAGTTGGAAATGCTGGAAGTGGAGAACGCGCTGACGCGCTTTTGTCCCCGAATCAAGGGCCGCCACGTCTTAGTCCGTTCGGACAACATGTCTGTGGTGTCCTACATAAATCGCCAGGGCGGTCTAGGGTCCCGAAACCTGTACAGGCTGACGGAACGCCTCCTGGTTTGGGCTCAGCGCAACTTGCGCTCGCTGAGGGCAGTTCATGTGCCTGGGCTACAGAATCTGGGTCCAGACAGGCTGTCCAGAAACAACATTCCCACGGGCGAATGGTCTCTACACCCACAAACAGTCCGGCTGTTGTGGGAGAGATTTGGCAGGGCGGAGGTGGACCTCTTCGCGTCCCACGAAAACGCTCACTGCCCCGCGTTCTTTTCCAAGAGCGAAAGCGCGCTGTCACGGAGATGGCCGTGCTGCCCACTTTATGCTTTCCCTCCCGTCTCCCTCCTTCCGCAGGTGAAAGAACGGGTGAGAGAAACGAGATGTTCAATACTGCTTGTAGCACCTTTTTGGAAGAACCAACCATGGTTCCCAGATTTGATGCAGTTAGCAGACATCGCCCCGTGGCCAGTGCCGTTGAGGAGGGACCTCCTCTCGCAGGCCAGGGGCTCGATTTGGCACCCTCAACCGGAGTTGTGGTCCCTCTATGTGTGGGCGCTCAATGGTTACCCGCTGATCTCTCAGTGGGAGTGCTAAATACCACTCAGGCTAGAGCTCCGTCGACACGGTGGCTGTATGCCTCGAAGTGGTCGGTGTTCTCCAGCTGGTGCACAGCTCGGGGATGTTCACCCCTTAGTTGTGAGGTGACTGAGGTTCTCTCCTTCCTACAGGAGCTGTTGGATAAGGGCAGAGCCCCATCCACGCTCAAAGTTTATGTGGCGGCCATCGCAGCGTTTTCTGAAACAGCGCTCGGTCAGTCAATAGGAAGGAATGATTTGGTCATCCGCTTCCTTAGAGGAGCTAGGAGGCTGAATCCTCCCAGACCTCCGTCAGTCCCTATATGGGACCTCGCGACGGTTTTGGAGGCCATGAAGGGTCCCCCTTTTGAGCCTATCCAATCGATTAGCCTCCAGCATCTGTCGTTCAAGACAGTATTCTTGTTGGCTCTCGCTTCAGTGAAGCGTCTGGGTGACCTGCACGCGCTCTCGGTGAGCCAGTCGTGCTTGGAGTTTGGGCCTAATGACTCAAGGGTCATACTCAAACCTAGGCACGGTTATGTGCCGAAGTCCCTCAACACGCCGTTTCGGGCTCAGGTTATTGCCCTGTCTGCCCTGTCGGTGTCAGGAGAGGATGGAGACTCGAGTCTTCTTTGCCCTGTTAGGGTTTTAAGAGCTTATGTGTCTCGCTCCGCTGTCTTTCGACAGACTGAGCAGCTGTTTGTCTCATTCAGTGGACGTTCCAAGGGAATGGCTGTTTCAAGACAGACTCTATCCAGATGGATAGTTGATGCCATAGCGTTAGCTTACGCTTCCAGGGGCCTTCAGTGCCCACTGGGCGTCAGAGCACACTCCACAAGGGGCGTCGCCTCGTCGTGGGCGTGGTCTACTGAGATCTCCTTGCAGGAAATATGTATGGCGGCAGGTTGGGCTTCGCCGTCTACATTTATCAGGTTCTATAACCTGGAGGTTCCCGCCTTGCAAGCAAGGCTGCTGTCGGTATAACCGAATCAGGGCCCTGATGGGAATTCTGAGTTCGTGAGCGTTATGCGCTGCCGACTGTTATATGGGCAGTATTGCGTAAGACCCGCATTGCCACATTGGTCAGGCCTTGCCTCGACTGTGTGATGTTGTATTGCCGCATCTACGGGTGCATCTACTTGCCGCAGAGCAGCCAATGAGCGAGCGAGCCGTCTCGCCTATGGCTGTGTACTGCTGCAAATGCGCTTTACAAAAATTCAAAATTAAGGATAATTTTTTGCTTCAGTATTTCATGAAAAGAGACTTTTCCCGTAGCGTCTTAGCTAAGACGCAGTACTCGTTCCCTCTTCTAGAGAGAACCGAGGTTACGTTAGTAACCGACTACGATATCACACTATAGAGACTGTGTCTGTTCCCCGAACTAGAAAATACAAAAAAACGTCCAAACCAATTTAAGAATAACAATTTAACTGATGTTCAACAAATAAAAAACAACTAATGTTATACAGATAAACAAATGATTGTCGAAATCATACTCTAGATTTAATAGACATGACATCACTTCTACCACAAAAGACTGCTTTGTAACTAATCTTCCTGATTTATCTCAATTCTTTAGCACATTCAAAAACCCAGTACAACTTGATGTAACAGAGACTATGGACTTTCTCTTTTCTAGCATTTTAGATACGGTTGCTTCTTTACGCTTAAGGAGGATCAAGGAAAACAGTCTGACACCAGGGCAAATGAACACAATCGCACCCTAAACAAATCCTTTTGTTTCTTAGCTCCCAAACTCTGAAATAATCTACCTAACATTGTTCAAGAGGCAGACACACTCTTGTCAGTTTAAATCTAGATTAAAGGCCCACCTCTTTAACCTGGCTTACACATAAAACACTAAGACATTTCTAATATTCTAATCCTGTTTAATTGCCTGCATTAATGAGGAAAATCCTGAACCGGGAACACTTCCCACAATACAAAATGTACTTGCTACATCATTAGAAGAATGGCATCTACGCTAATATTAGTCTGTTTCTCTCTTATTCCAAGATCACCAGATCCAGTCTGTATCCAGGTCAGATGGTCACTACAGTCAGCCGGATCCAGTACGTATCCAGCCCAGATGGTGGATCAGCACCTAGAGAGGACCTCTACAGCTTCTTTTTGCTTTATTGACACACTATTTTCCTTTTTAATGCTGTTTAGTTGCTTTGTTTCAATCTATATTGTTAAAAGTGCTATATAAATAAAGCTGACTTGACTAGAAAAGTGTTTAATTTGTTTGTTCGCATTTAATTCAGGATTGCAATTTATATGTATTGTGACGAGCTTCCTCGGAGGAATCAGCGTCGCCCTGGCAATCAACGCAGAACACCTGCACGTCCTCACCCCCGGCTGATCGGTCACAACTGCTCCCCATCAGCCTGCGCCCTTTTAAGCAGCACACGTTGCACTCACGAGATGGTCTCGAGCCGAATGAAACGCTGGTCTGATCCTTCTCTCGTTTCTCCTCAGAAAGCAGCGAGTGACCGACAGCCCCCTCACCTGGACACCCACTTTCGTTTTGGATTCGCACCGAAGAGCACAGGAACGCACGGGAAGCACCAGCCATCAGGAAGCGGCTCACCTCACCTCACCAGGCACTTTGCACCTTAAATAAATCCACCCTCCGGGGCATTATATTCATGAAACCTTGTCGAGTTATTCTTCACCCAGTGACAGTATTATAAGGTTTTATAGAACCCACTAAACACTGGATGTCGGATAGACATGCAGATCATGTCTATAATAGGTCCGTCGGTCCATGACCATTTCTGAACATCTATTCGACGTCCAAACTAGGTCCACTATTTGGACGTCCAACCATGACCCAACTTGGACGTCATCTTGACGTTCAACATTTGACCTTTGAACTGGATAATTTTTTGGGATGTCATTTGGACGTCTATAACAGGTGCAGGAAATTTACATGATTAATATGTAATTGCCGCAATTGTCATACTCGGTGATACAAATAAGTACAAGTATGAAACCATCTGCCGCAGACATGGTCTGAAAGAAATAGTGGCTGGAGCAACAAGAAAGACCAGTCAATTAGACTCAATCTTTACTAACATTTCCTCCATGTTTGAGTCACCAGAGCATTTGCCTCCTGTTGGCTCCTCTGACCATGAGACTATCCTACTAAATGCTGGAAACTGGCCCATCAAGCCTGTCAAGCACATTTTTTGTAGAAAACGTACTTCTGAAACAAATAGGCAACTGGGCCTTCTCATGAATACCTCTGATTTTTCTCACATTCATGAGGCTACGGACCCTGAGGCTAAGGTTAGTGCCTTCACTTCCACGATCAAGTCTATCTTAGATAAAACAATTCCATTTAAGAAAGTTTCTATCACAAATAATGATTAACCTTGGATGACCATACAAATCAAAGATCTGCTAAAAGAAAGACAGCGTGCCTTTTGTTCTGGCAATAAAACATCCTACAGTAAACTAAAAACAATTATTGCCAAAAAAATTAAGAACACAAAGAAACAATATTATAAACATGAGGTCGAAAAACTGCAAAACACCAAGCCTAAGCAATGGTTTAAGTCTGTGAAGGCTTTAACGGGGATGGAAGGAGATACAGTAAGAGTGATGTGGTGTCTCAGGATCATAACATCATGCAATATGAGTGTGACAACTTGGCAAAGCATTTTGCTTCTGTGTGGGATTATGCAAGTCATATTTCTCCGTCTGAGGAAGAGGTTGCCTGCAAGTTATCCAGTTGTAGTATACCTCTTTTGAGTATTGGAAAAGTTAAGGTCAGACTCCGCAAAGTGAAGGCAGCAAAGGCTGCTGGTCCTGACGACATTCCTCCTTGGATATTAAAGACCTTTCACGAGGAACTGGCACCGGTGCTATGTGATATTTTTATCACGTGCATGCAAAATAACATTTTCCCAAAACAATGGAAGGAGGCTGTGGTCAAGGCTGTTCCCAAAAAAACAAAGCCCAGTTTTCCAGTAGAATTTCGGCAGATTTCATTACTCAGCTGTGTTGGAAAAGTGTATGAAGGAATCCTCAGAGACGCAATTCTGGAGGATACAGTTGCTAAAATTCAACCATCACAACACGGCTTCATGGCGAACAGATCAACTGACACTGCTCTGATTCAAATTTTGCAATCCTGGCATGACGCACTTAACACCAATCCTAAATTTGACATCCATGCTGTTTTTGTTGATTTTACTCGAGCTTTTGACACAATTGATCATTGTCAACTGCTCTATGCTTTAGCTGACATGAATGTCAGACGACCGCTCTGGCTCAGTGTAAGGAGCTATCTGAGTAACAGAGAGCAAAAGGTGAAGTGGAGCTCCTGTGTGTCTAACTCCTATCCAATTGCAGCTGGTGTCCCTCAGGGGGGTTTTCTATCCCCTCTGCTTTTTGTCATCGCCATAAACAGCTTGGATTCCTTTCTGCCTCCTTCAGTAATTCCGGTCAAATATGCTGATGATTTAACAATTACTGAATTTTTAATGGGATCCCTACCAGGATTAACTCAGAATGCCTTGGACTCAGTGGCGGATTGGGGACAAGAATTTTCATTGGCAATGAACAAAGGTAAGACAGTGGACATGATCATTAGCGCCAGGAAAGATGAAAACATTCCCTGCCCCCCCTCTCCCGTAATATCAGGATATGCAATTGGCAGAGTTTCCATCTTTAAACTGCATGGAGTCCAAATTTCTTCTGATCTGTCATGGGATGCCCATGTTAAGTACATGATTTCGAAGGTGCGTCCTAGAGTACACTATCTCTGTGTTGCTAAAAATGCTGGTCTCCCTAGTGATGTTTTAATGAAAGTATATCTGACATTTATACGGCCAGTCCTTGAGTACGCTAGCCCAGTATGGGGTGGACTACCTAAAGGTCTCTCTGATGAGCTAGAGAGGGTCCAAAAACGTTGCTGCCGGATAATAGGTGTTCCAACTTCTACTGTCCCATTAATGAGTGAGAGGCGCGACGAGGCCACTATACGTACTTTTACAAAACTACTCAAGGACAGTTCATCACCACTGCATTGTTTCCTGTCTGTGGCTCCAAAACCTACTTACCTACTACGGCAGCATAGGGAGTTTGTTGTGCCCAGGAGTAAATCAAAAAGACATGAACTTTCTTTTATTCCACATGCTCTTAAACTGTTTTATAAATAATTTACAGGTTGTTTTGTTTTTTGTATGAAGCCTGATGCATTCCATGGTTTATTTATTTTATTTTATTTATTTTTTGTGCATCTTTTTTACTCTACCTGGTTGGTTGGTTTATTATTATGTTATGTTTTTTTTTTTTTTCAATTCGGTATATAAGGTTGTTTTGAGTATGTGTTTTGTTTGATACATTTCAGGGTTTTGTTCTTCAATATCCTGCCTTGTCAAACTCAAACCCTTGTCAATATTTGTTTTATAGGGCCTATCAACATCTAGAATGATCATTTTTATCAAGCTTGAATATTTAAGTTCAATAATTTCACTTAAATGGCAATAGAAATTACCTATTAATTTTCATTTAAGTGAAAGTACTTAACTATGCAGGCTTTATAAAAATGATCATGAACTCTGAACATACAGATTATTTATAAACAAACACGATTTATTATGTGAATGCCTATTTATTTATCCAGGCCATGTATTTTTTTTTTTCTTTTTTGTTTTTTTTTTTACATTTTCCTGTTTTTCTTTAACTGGTTTATTTAAAGCAGCCTAATCAAGTTATTTCTTTAAGCATACATGTATTTTTGCATGTATCTGTTTATTTATTTGGAAATGCATTTTTTATGGAATTATAGTTCAGAAAATGATTTCATGGTAGAATACTGTATATTAGGCCTATCCTCCTTATTTCTAATTAAAAAAGAATCAACAGCAGCTAAAGGACAGGAGAGGACAACTTTCTACCAAGGGCTTTGGATTTCAACCAAAGAGACAAAAAACAGTCAACATCACCCTGATTGGTCGAGGCAGCATATCATCATAACCCAACCAGCAGACTTGTGCTGGTATTCTGTAATGCGATATATTGCGGTGATTAATATGCACGATATTGTTATCGTGGGCTGTTCTAAATACCGTGAATAAAATATACATTATAAATTATTCAGAATTTGGAATGCATTTTAAGAATAGTATTCCCATCAGCTGCTTAAAATGCACAACACCGCTGTATGCTGCTTGAAAGAGCGCATGCGCTCTGATGTAAACAAGCACGCATGAGAAGCACATGGAGGAACACGTGAGAGCCACGCTGAATGAAAGCACATTCACTCTCCGACAGCAGATGGTGCTAAATGCAGCCCTTACCCTGTAAACACAGTAAATAAAGCAGCTGTTACTTTCTAAACCATATTTAAATAATCTTAAAAAACCATTGAGATTTGTGTTTTCCCTATGGTGTTTATAACAGAGCCAACTACTGAAATATTTAGACTTAATAGGCTATTTATCTTCAAACATTCATTTTTTTTTTGTTGTTTTTTTTTTTTTTTTATCTGGACTACAAATATCCTAGGGGCCATTTACACCTGGCCACTTCATGCGTTTTCTCAGATCGGATAGCTATCCGATCGTGAAAAGACCAGGTGTAAATGCCCTCCGAAACGCATTTGAGACGGATTTGAATCCGATCGCTCAAACCACTTCAGGAGGTGGTCTGGGCCGCATTCCAGACAAAACTAGACAAGTGTACATGCATCTGGTTGTTAAAACCACATATGTAAATTGTACTCCTCCCCAAAATGCTAAAAAAATAAACGTGTGAGGGCGTGTTATAGGCTATATGTAATGTTATAGCCAGATATGACGACGCTACTGGAACACGCACCACCAGATGAGAAGCTGAGCATATATTCATTAAACCAACGTGCAAACTATCGCAAATCAAAGTGAAAGTAAGTCGCGAACGCTTAACACACAATCATCATCATTAATAGTAGAGAAACGAAATGATCGTACCAGTGCTGTTGCTGCTCTCTCTTATTGCGGTCTTTGATTTTGAAATTTTAGCTGATGATCAATAAAATGCAGCTCATATCTGTTGCTTTCGGTGACGTGCACGCCATTAAATCTGCATATAGTGCGGGAATTGAAGATCGGATTTAAATCCGTTTCGCAAAAACACATTCATGTGACCAGGTGTAAATGGAACCGTTTTGATAAATCAGATAGCTATCCGATCTGAGATAACGCATGAAGTGGCCAGGTGTAAACAGCCCCCTAGATATTGTTTGAAAGTGTTTTGATCTTTTATTGTTCATTCACACCTTACATTATGGCTTCATTAGTTAAACTGCCAATGAAAAAATTATTCTGAACATTCATTAATCTTAGGTATTCCAATATTTAATAACACATTGTTAAAATTGAAAGTTGCAACTGTTTAGCTTATTTAATGAGCTAACATGAGCTAACATGAACTAAGGCTTGTATTTTTTAACAAAGATTAATAACTTCTATAGTAAATGTAGCTATTGCTCATTGTTTAGCTGTGCATTTATTGAATGAGCACTATGCGATGTCCGAACTGATTACACTATATTTTATGTATTGCACTGTATTTTATGTAAAATCATTTTCTATTTTTAAACTGTCTTAAATTCATTTTTAGTCAATTTTTAAATCATTTTCATTTTCAAGTTCTTAAATTGCTTGTTTTATTTTTGTGATTATTTTTCTTCATGACTTGTTTTTCTTTCTTTTTGAATTACCATTGTGTACGAAATGTGCTATATAAATAAACTTGCCTTCAGAGAGCTGCACGGGTCCGATTTTGTAAATCCGCACCCGCCCGTACCCGCAGTGCTTAAAACCGCATCCGACCCGTTTTCCGACAGCAGTACTAATTAAAACTGCACCTGACCCGACCCGCTTAAAATAGAACCGACACCCGACCCGCACCCGAAATCAAATCAGTTAAGCCAATCACATTAGACACACTTTTTTTGAATTTTATTGCCAGGTCATACAGAAGTTATTTATGGAAAACTCTTTTTAAAAGATATTCGTTTTTTATACATTTTATCTTAATTTTGATCAATGTTTTATCAATCAATTGCCCGTATTTAATAAATAAGAAGCAAAATATATAGCAGACAATGTAATAACATTAGTGTAATTGACAGAATTACTAAAAAATATTTTGCTACCTAAAAGTTAAATATTTTTTGTGTCACGCATGCATGCATGTCTATTTCCCTCATATTAAATATAAAACGCATGTGGACTGATATTTTTCCAATGTCTGGACTCCTTTATTAATGGAGTATATAAACAGACGTTTCAATATATTGATATTAAATGCATTTTCGGAGAATTTATATTTCACGTTTTTACTGCAAATGTCGAAATATGTGCTCTTTGGTTCATCAGTGCTTGAGTCACTGATCACATTAGACTAAAATATCTCATAATAAAATACAAAATTGACTGATTTATGAATGTATATGCACAGTTCTCATCAGTCGGAAATACAGATAAACGCTTCCATTTGTTGTATTTTTGATCCTGAAAGAAAACAGAACAACAAAAGAGCGAATCATACCACCGTCTGAGGTTGTGCTTCAAGTCGAACGCACCCATTTTTAAATCGTCCACAGCTGAGCATCATGAAAGGCGGATCTGCGCCAGAGCGCACATGTGAACGAACTAGATTAGGCCCATATTCACAAATGTGTTAGCTATGGAATGAAATATTTGATATTCAGATTGTCAAATACATGCAAGTGGAAGTGTATTGTTGTTTAAACACCTTTATAACGATCGCGTTAGTTGAGCTGTATGCGCGATATAATTTTATGACACAAATTTTGAAATCAAACACATTTTAGTTCAGATTCTGTATATATATATATATATATATATATATATATATATATATATATATATATATATATAAACGGAAAACAAAAACAACGAAAAAAACAGCTGGCTAATCTTTTACGTCTGTTAACTAATGACTCATGTAGCCGTTCTCGCGGTTGTGATTTTTTTTAAAGTGGAACGTAGGCCTATTTTTACGTTTGCACGTGACTGTTTTGAACGCATGTTTAGACCCGTGTTTCCCGTGCAGGACTCTACTTACCTTGCCTTGAATGTTAATGCATTAACTAAGGTTAACTAATGAGGTCATATTGTAAAGTGATACCTATTGTTTTTTTACACTTTAATGTGTAAAACATTTAACTTTTATCTATTTTTCTGTATTGCTTTATTGTTTTAAATGTTTAGTTATTTTTTTTATAAGAAAAAGTTATTTAACCTGTTATACTGTATTATGACTGTAATAATACCATATACCGTGATTAAAGCATTATCAATTAATCGCAACAGGAAAATTTGATACCAGCATATCCCTACCAACCAGTAAACGGCACTCTGATTGGTCAAGGCAACACGGCAGGCATTTCACTCTAGTGTTAAACCATTGGAAAATGACGGCACAGCTTTTCAGCCTGCATCGGCAAATTATTTTTAAATAAAGATGAAAATGGTGATATTGAATTGTGATTTATTTGTATTTGTATAACTGTAGTGTTGTATATAGTCCCATTTTTCCAGAGGGTGGAGGACATGATTTCTATGCCAGTTAATTTTCCTGTAGCTTTGTTTGGCTCAACTTCTAGTTTCAACAGGAAATGCATTACACCTTCGTATGCATCTCCCGTTATCACCTGCTGCTGAGACAATCAAATGGAGTTTTTGGAAAATGATCTAGTCCCATTTCAGAAGGTGGCATACTGTTCCAGATCATTTTGCAAAAACTCCATTTGATTGTCTCAGCAGGAAGACGTTGAAAAAAGACGTCGCCTGGCATTACAAAACAACCCCTTCAATGGACCGAATTTTGATGTCCAAAAATTACATGAAAAATACGTCACTCCGACGTCACATTGCGCAGTGGGAATTTATTCGATTTCAAAATAAGAGGTGTATTGTAAATGCTATTGGTTGTTTGATATCAATCTTTTCAAGGGTTTGAGGCGTTTATATTGAGTGTTTTAAAACAATATTTGAGTTGAGGGGTTATTTTGCACATTTAATATCGCATCGCATGAGAAGTCCCTGCTGCCTTCGATCAGCTGGTGGAATTAGATATCCATTTGGAGAAATGTGCTGATCTTCGATGCCGTGCCCGCTGTACCCAGCGTGCCCCATCTCCACCCCAGCCTGTCCAGAATCTGTTTCGTTCAAAGTTGCTCTGTTTCCTGAGGCCATGCACACTGCTGGCATTCACATCTCACCTGCTGAACGTCAGCGTCGTATTCTCCATCATCTCTGCATGTACTGCAGGCATTCGGGACATCTGTTTGTCCACTAATGGCGCTTTTCCACTACACAGTACCAGCTCGCCTCGGCTAGCCTCGACTCGGCTCTGTTTGGTTTTCCACTGTGTAAAAGTTGTACCTGTACCAGCTTCCAGGTACTTTTTTTCGTACCACCTCCGGCGAGGTTCCAAGCGAGCTGAGGCGAGCTGAGGCGATACTATAATGTGACGTGAAAACACAGCAGACTGCTGATTGGTCAGAGAGAATCGTCACTATTCACTGCGTCATCATTACACGCACCAGCAATAGTATCCAGATAGTATCCAGAATAACCCCGCCATTTTTAAAAAGTTTGGCCAGAGATTGCGTGATATATCCAATATATCCCGAGGATCAAAAACAACATGCACTCGATTTCCTCCATTGTCCTGTGTGTGTGAGTAGCGGGTGTGTGTCGCGTAGAAGATTACGTCACGGCAGTTTCCTGCGCGTCACTATGACAACCAAGTACTATTGTGAAGGTACTATCTGCAATGGAAAACGGAGCGAAAAGCGAGCCAAGGCGTAGTCGAGCCGAGTCGAGTCGAGCTGGTACTGGTAATGGAAAAGCGCCATAAAAGGGAACACTCGCCGGTAGTCCCTACTCCTGTACTTACGTTAGACAGCACTGAGCTGCCTGGTATACACTTTGTTACTGTACCGGTGAGTCTCACCATCTCAGGCAACCACCATGAGACTATTTCCTTTTCTATTTTTCGTTCTACTATTGCCCCTACTGTCTTGGGTCATCCTTGGCTCATTCAACATAATCCACAAGGAACTATTCAGTCTCGGAATTTGTCTTGTCATGTCCAATGTTATTGTCTGCTGTGTCTCCTGTCTCTTCAGTCTCTGTGTTGCAGGAGGAGCCCGGTGATTTGTCCGGAGTGCCGGAGGAGAATCACGATCTGCGGGCGGTCTTCAGTCGTTCCCGGGCTGCGTCTCTTCCCCCTTACAGTCCTTATGACTGCAGTATAGAACTACTTCCTGGTACTACTCCTCCCCGCAGTCTTTTATACTCTCTATCTGCCCCTAGAACGCGAGGCCCTCGAGAAATATTTGTCTGAAAGTCTTGCTGCCGGTACTATCCTTCCTTCCTTCCACCTCTCCCGAGAGCGCAGATTTTTGCTCTCGCAGGTTGATTGACATAACGGTCAAGAATCGCTACCCTTTGCCCCTTATGTCATCTGCCTTTGAGCTGCTTCAGGGAGCTCGGATCTTCACCAAGTTAGACCTTTAGTGCGTATTAAGGAGTGAGACGAGTGGAAGACGGTGTTTAATACTCCTCTCGGCCACTTTGAATATTGGGTTCTTCCCTTCTTCCCTTCTGGGCAATGACATTCTGTGAGATATGCTTAACATTTTTGTTTTCGTATATTTAGATGACATCCTCATCTTTTCCCCATCTCCAGCAGTGCATGTCCAGCATGTTCGTCATGTCTTGCAACGCCTACTCAAGAACAAACTTTTTGTTAATGCTGAGAAATGCGTTTTTATGCCCAATCTGTCTCCGGTAATCTCTGCTGATTGCATGGTGGTATGCATGGTGACAGAGTGGCCCATCCCAAATTCTCGTACTGCTCTCCAGCATTTTCTGGGATTCGCTAATTTCTATTGTCGTTTTATTGCAAATTTAAGTCACACTGCCTCGCCTCCTAACAGCTCTCACTTCGTTTAAGAGACGTTTTGAATGGACCGAGAGAGCTCAGCGGGCTTTTGTTAAACTGAAGGAACTGTTAACTTCAGCACCTATTCTCATCACGCCTGATCCAACGAGACAATTCATTGTCGAGGTTGATGCCTCTGATATCGGCATGAGCGCTGTCCTTTCTCTGCGCTCCCCTACGGATAATAAGGTCCATCATTGCCCGTTCTTCTCACACCGTCTGTCGTCAGCCGAATGAAATTACAACATCGGTAACCGCAAGCTCCTTGCCATCCGTATGGCTTTGGGTAAGTGGCGTCCCTGGTTGGAGGGTTCCTCTATTCCTTTCATTGTGTGGACGGTAAGGGTGTAACAGTAGGCAAAAATCACTGTTCGGTACGTACCTCGGTTTTAAAGTCACGGTTCGGTTCATTTTCGGTACAGTAAGGGAAATAAATGCAAACATTAAACTGCAGGTTGTTTATTACTAGAAACTTTTTTTAACAATTTGTTTACTTTTTTTAAAATACTTTTTAATAAAATAGCTATATATAAAATAAAAAAAGAGTAAGAAATATAATACTGCTGCAAAGTTCTCCACTAAATAAAATACTCTCAGTCTCAAACCAATATCATATAATAAAATATATTGAAAAATATAAATAAATAACTATGATTACAGTGCAGCACTACCAATCCCAGCTTGTAGGCCTGTTCATATTTAAAAATATATATATATAACTTTTCCAAAGTGTAAAGTGAAGCATCAACAGTTTCAGTTTATAGACCTGCTCAGATTTCGTTATGCGTTGGACCGATCGGAATTAAGAGCAAAGGTCTGTTTAAATGCCGACAGGAGCTGCGTTTGAATTACAATAGTTTTTTTCCTAGTTGTAGTGATGTTCACACTCGCGTGATGCCTTTTGAAAACCTTAGGCCGGTGACACACTGGCATATTGCACCTATCAAACATAATCTATTTTGCCGTCAATACTGTTGACGGTGTCCTTTATCAGTAGGCTGTATATTTATGCTCAACATGAAGTATAGATATTGTTGTCATGAAGACAAGAGTCTGGTCTGTCGGCGGCCTCCCTCTATGTCACCTACAGTAGCAGACTCTCGCAAGTATTCACACTGGAAGCGTATAAGTACAGCATCAAAGCCGCGGCTGCAAAGCGTGTTCGGGAGACAGTATAACCATTTCAAACAATGGGTATAATTCGTTCAACATTTGTTTTTATAACAATACACCATACTTTCACTCAAAATGATTTATTAAAAAGTTTAAATGGGTAAATACATATTTGTTATACTTAATTTTCTTTTCTGGAATAATTGTTAAAACACTAGGCATTGGCATTGTTGTTAAAGCTCTTGACATGCGTATTCTGTGCATTTTGAGCACGTTTTGTGTTAAATCACATTTATTTTGTCCATCAAAAGTGCGCTTTCACTTTAATTGAGCGTGAGCAGCTCAGCAAAATGTACTTATGTTTCGCATACAAAATATTGCATTCGGTCATTCGGTACACACATGCACTGTACCGAAAGCCCTGTAGTGAAAGGGTCCATTACGAATACACGTACCGTTACACCCCTAGTGGACGGATCATAGAAACTCGAATATATCCGGTCAGCTAAATGGTTGAATGCACGTCAGGCTCGTTGGGCCCTCTTTTTCAGACGTTTTGACTTTACTATTTCTTACAGACCCGGATCAAAGAATACTAAGCCTGTATCGCGCCTGGCAGTATGTTTCTGTTCGTATTTGGGACTGAATAAACTGTGAAAACGTATTTTGCCTCTGGGTCATCTCGGGCCTCCTGACATTATATGTTAATGTGGTTTTGTATTCATCATTTAGTTTTCATGGTAGATTTGGAAGAGCCATCAAATAAACCAGTAGTATGGAAACCACTTGTGCCATTGTATGCTTGAAGGGAATTACATACTTTACAGTAGAAAATGTAAATGTTTTTTTTTTTTCAAAAGTTCATTGCTGAATTATACATCTGTATCTGTAATTTAGTTTATGTATACTGTAATAGACATTGAGCTGCAAAAATAATTCCAGAATCCTAGTAAGAGTTTTTTGTGTGTGTGTGTGTTATTGATCTCTGTATATTTGAATTGTGTAAGCATTTACAGTTTTGTTTCAACCACTTGCACATAAAATCATTCCTTGTCAGAAAGCTGACACTCAAACACCAGAACCAAACACCAAATCTGCAAAGCCATACACTAATTCTTGGCCTTTGACTCAGTTTTCAAATTCATAAAACACTTTTTGCAAAACACAAGACACGATTCCTTGTAACACACCAATCTAACAGGAATTGATGTTATGGCAAAGGAGTTTGCAAATGTTTGCTTTTGAGATGAGTTTGTGATATTTTTAATGCAGTGCTTTATTTTGAAAAAAGATGTGAGGCATTTTGCATTTATGTGTAAGGTTTCGGAAAAAAAAGAGGGCAAGTTTTGAAAATGTAAGCTGTTGAAATAAACCTGTAAGAAAACCTGAAATAACTAGACTGAAAAGTTTGAAAGACAAAGTCTTTGTCAAAGTCTTGTTTAAAAAATGGTTTGGTCAGTTTGATTGTTCTAGATGTTTGCTAAAGTGTTGCTAGTTGGTTGCTAGGATTTTCTTGGTGGTTGCTAGGCTCTTGCTATGCAGTTGCTGGGGTGTTGCTAGAGTATATGGTTGATAGTTTGTTCTGGGTGAATATAGACATTCCCACCTCTGTTAATAACATAAAATCTTACTTTTCTTATATTGAAAATCTATTTCTTTCTAACGTTAGGAAATTCAAAAGTTTTTGATGCTCTTAAACTTGCACTAAACGCGATTATACCGTTTAAGTAGCCTATGTAATTTTAACAGAACCACGTCTTCTTTAGTGATACAAGCTACGAAACATTTATAACCTGTTGAAGTTTTTTTTTTTTTTTTTTGTTATTATTATTATTTTTTTATTGTTATTGTGTAATGATTTGGTGCCATGATGGATATTGAAATGTTTTTTTTTTTTTTTCATTCAAAATTTTATAGATTATTACTTAATAGTAATACAATATTTTTGAACACAATTGTGTATGTCAGACTATAAATCCCCAAAAATGGGGGGTTGCTTTGATGTTGCCACCCTTTTGCCACCCTAAAAAGTATTTTCTAGATTTGCCCCTGGTGTTATTTTTCATCTGCAACATTA
This sequence comes from Carassius carassius, assembly GCF_963082965.1. NCBI lineage: Eukaryota > Metazoa > Chordata > Actinopteri > Cypriniformes > Cyprinidae > Carassius > Carassius carassius. The sequence continues at coordinate 8,704,815 of NC_081789.1, forward strand.
TGGGCTTTTGTAAAGAATGTATAAGTGACCCTGTACAATAGCAAAATAGACATGGTTGTCCATTAAGTATTAAATGCATCATTATACAAATACATGAAAAAGAGTTCTCTAAATAAAACACCACAACTGGCAGATCAATTAACATCTTTTCTCTCCAGTATAGTGGAAAGAATTTTAAGTAGTATAAATGAAATGTGGAGTATAAGTATGTTAACTGTGGCAAGATTGACAGGTCAATTTATTGTGAAAGTAATAATAGTAATAATATAGATCCAACAAGTACACACACTGTAAATCGTACATCCCCATGCAGTTGAGTCAAATTTAGTTTAACTTGTCAAGGTTTATGATGTAATGTTGGTTTCTAACCTTTCAGAGGGATCAAGGGACTTTATTTTTTTTTTAACTCATTGATACTGTGAAAATTTCAGTACACAAAATGGGTGCTATATAAAATGTGTTTTAACCATGCAGTGAGTTATCATATAGCTATACACCGTATATTCCTGAAGTGACCCTGTATTATGTATTTTTTTTTATATATTTATGCTCCTTAAATGGATGATTAATAAGCACTTCAAAGACAGGTATTTGGAGTTATAAGCAGCTGTCAAAAGAAATATAAAGATCATGTGCAGTTTTTCAGGTCGTTTGGAGGTTAACATGACATCAAACATTTGTAACCTGACTTCTTCAGCAGAGAGTGAACAATTACAGTGTATAGAAGTAAACTGAAATGCCACCGCATGAACAATGAGAAGTGTTCACAGTTGACTCACATGAGGTAATAAGGGGTCATTCCTGATATATAAAGTACATAAAAAAATAGAATTGCACTGATTCTGTTCTACAGGATTTGAATAAAACCAATCGATTAATAACATAAAACAACATAAAGTAAATGTGTTAGTTTACCTAAAACGTGTAACATTTTTACAGCATGAGTTAAGAGAGTTTAACTGCAATAATGTTCTATAGTCAGTACATAAAGTCATAGCTAGACAAAAGATAAATGCATACAATACTTGAATAATACACGTAGATAAATAATAGTAGAGTGATTTAGGTTGGGATGTGATTTTACTAAATTACTAGTTTTCTTGTTCAGTTAGCATCTACGGGATTTTAATGTTCTCGTCAAAGAGAAAATCCCACGCAAAAACATGAATCACATATGAAGATGGCGATCCTTACCATTTCTACTAGTTCCACGAAACAATATGGGACTGCTGGAAACTGTAGACTGATCTAGGTCGCCCGCTCCTCTGCTATGGAATGAATTACTTAAAGAACAAACGCATGTATGTGCGTCCGATCCCGAAATCGCTGGAGAGTGACGCGAGGTGGCGCGGTGATGCTAAAAGTGTAACGGAAGTGAGGATGACCAATAGGGGCTCAAGTCTTGGCTGTTACGATGACATGGACCATCAGATGACGGGTTCACAGTCTGAACCAAAGCAACCCTGCGAGGGCCCACGTGGATTTCAGAAAACAACCCGAAGACCCCGAAAAAAATATATAAGCGGTAGTTATAACGTTGTAATGCACAAATGAAATAAAACTATTTGAATGCTTTTATTGAAATTCTCGCTCTCTCGTTTTTTCTTTTTTTTTTCCTCCAGGTTTTGGATAATCACGTTCTCACTATGTTCACAAGTGTTCTGTAAACCTCACTGTGTATCTTATGGATACACTTATGAAAACCCGTGAATGACTTACATTTGCATGTAAAACTCAGTAAATTATTTCAGATGCAGCTCAGATCTACACAGGCAAATACCCCTGCAGTGCCCCAAGTACTGAGAATCGGGCTATGTTTGTATAGTCTGAAACACAAACAGAAATTTACCCTTTCAAAGGGCAGTGTTTGAGAATGACCTACATGCCACTCTGAAGTCTTTGTAAATTTGGCATAGCTTAATTAATGAATTAAATGTTTAAACAATTTCAGCAGTACACCATAGGCTACACAACAAGCCTTGCTATTATCAATAGAAATTACAAGTAATCTGTAAATCCGTAAAACTTTTACTAAAAATAAATGTAGGCCTACACACTTTATTAATAAATATTAGCCGTTTACCATAACAAATACAAAAATAATAACAATGTAGGTTCTGATTTCAGTATGTCACCCCCCCCCCCCCCCCCACTTTGGAAGAAATGTTAAAAGAATACCCCCAAAATGTAAATTTTATCATAATTTACACCCCCTCATGTCCTCTCTCATCCCTTATTTTAATACACATATGTATAAATTGCTGCCATCTAGTGTATAACTAGGAAGTTACAACGACACAGAAAGGTGGCTAATGATACCTTTTTTATTATTCATTTATTTATTTTTATTTTGTTGGCATGGACATGGAAAATGTATGGTCATGGAAATCCTTAACTGTAACCTGCCTGTCTGCGACTATATTTTTGCAATATATTTTTATTTGACTTTTTTACACAGTAAAAAGTTTAACTGCTTATTTTTATTTTCTTTATCATAATTGTAGTTCTTATAAGGTGATTGCTTCATTCACAAATAAAGCTTACTCAGTTAGTCAGGCTACAGGATAGTGTGATAAAACAAGATGTTATTTTTGATAATCCCCTTAAGTGCACAATACACACATAAAGAAAGAGAGAAAGAAAGAAAGAAAGAAAGAAAGAAAGAAAGAAAGAAAGAAAGAAAAAGAAACTAGATCTGGAAAAGTCTATTATGACTAAAACATGGTTTTAAAACAAAACCTTTAAAATTTGTCATCAAAATCATTATCAGTCATTGTCAATCCACTGATAAGACAATGTCAGTTCAATGTGTTTCACCTGGTGTTGTGTCAAATCACCATGTGGATGCACCTGTTCCAACAGCAGACCAAACTTACTGAGCAGGCATTGTCTTATCAGTAGATCCTTTAAATAAGTTTAAAGTCCATTTAAAGTAAATTCTAAGAATTGTTTCTAAACACATTATAAAATGTTAGAAATGCACTGCTGATACATGCTACAAAGACTGTAAACTATGTAGTACTTAATTGTAAAATTAGACCTTTAATCAGTTTTTCACCAAACAATTTTTGAGCATGGCACCTCCCCAACACTATATGTGAGAGGTGTTTGACTTGAAGCAGCACTAACTGCACAGACCGATTAGTGTGTGTCAAAGTACAGTGAAAGCTATAGAGAGCAGACAGCTCCTTTCGAATTTCTGTAACAGTACTTTGTCATCATACACCGATCTGCCTGTGCAGCTTTGCTTCAAGTCAAACAAATAAGATGACCAATTCTAGCATTGCTATTGCCTAATACAGCACAGTGGTACATATTGTTAGCCAGGGCCGGATTATCCATTGGGCATTATGGGCACAGGCCCAGGGGCCCATGCATACTTGAGGCCCAAGCGAGGGGAAGAAAAACATTTTGGAGTGTCTTTACATTAAGTTCAAATAGAGTGCTTGATGGCTGACACTCACTACTGGTATATAGCATGAATCTCTCCAGACCCCCCCCCCCCCCCCCCCACCCACCCCCCAGAACCCCTTCCAGTTTATATATCGGTCCAACCGCTCAATCGATGATGCCATTGCAACTGCCATTCACTCAGCACCCACACATCTGGACAAAAAGGACTCATACGTCAGAATGCTGTTCATAGACTTCAGTTCAGCATTCAACACAATCATCCCTCAACAGCTCATTTACAAACTGATCCAGCTGTGGCTCAATACTTTGCTGTACAACTGGCTGTTGGACTTTCTAACTGGAAGACCTCAGGCAGTACGGGTCGGCAGCAACACATCCTACTCTTCACTCTGCTGACCCACGACTGCACACCATCACACAGCTCCAACCTCTTTATTAAGTTTGCAGATGACATGACTGTGGTGGGTCTCATTAGCAACAAAGATGAGACAAACTACAGGAGCGAGGTAAGCTGCCTGGCCGGGTGGTGCAGTGACAACAATCTCTCTCTGAACGTGGACAAGACGAAGGAGATTATTGTTGACTTCAGGAGAGCACACACTCAGCATGTTCCTCTGACCATCAATGGTGCATGTGGAGAGAGTGAGCAGCTCCAAGTTCCTGGGTGTGCACATCACAGAGGAACTGTCCTGGACTGGAAACACAGCAGCACTGGCCAAGAAATCACAGCAGCGTCTCTACTTCCTCCGCAAACTGAGGAGAGCCAGAGCCCCGCCCCCCATCATGTGCACCATCTACAGAGGCACCATCGAAAGCATCCTGTCGAGCTGCATCACTGTGTGACAGCTGAGAAGATCATTGGTGTCTCTCTCCCCTCCTTCCAGGACATTTATAGAACCCGTCTCACCCGTAAAGCCTTCTGCATTGCAGGTGATCCCACCCACCCGTCACACAACTTCTTCAGTCTGCTGCCATCAGGGAGGAGACTGCGGAGTCTCCAGGCCAGGACCAGCAGATTGAAGGACAGCTTCATCCATCAGGCTGTCAAGAAGCTAAACCCGCTCCCAAACTTTCCAACACTTCCCTAGGCACCACTGAACCATCCAGATCCTACATCCCCAGGTCCTTCCACCCCCCCCCAGACACTAACATACGATGGTATGTACCAGTCACTTTTTGCAGCACTGATATGCTCACTACCTCATTCAGCATGGAACTGACGTCATTCTACTACATCTTCTGTCAGTTAAATAAAACTGCTCTTGAGATCTTTATCACTTTAACCCTTTAAAACCTAACGTGTCGGCGCCGACACAATTTACCATGCGGTATTAATGTTTTCATAACTCAGCAACTGTTTGCACTATGAAAAAAAATCTAATTGCGTCTGATAGAAGACAGCTTGCGCTTTAAGACAATATACAGCTTAATATGGTAACTGCATGCTTTCCAGCAGCAAATCACAGCGGCTTTCGGGGAGAGGGGGAAGGGCGGATTTGAAGCGGGAGATATGGAGCGCAGCAGGTTTGAAAGTTTGAGAGTGTGAAATATAAACAAAAAACGAACAAAAACATGGCGAAAAAAGGTTATACACGAGAGGAGGCAATTGATCTGATCTCTGATGACACCTGGGAAGAGGCTGAACATGATTCATCAGACCCGGAGTCTGTATTCAGACGTTGTTGAGGAGGCATATGCTGCTGGCTTTGATCCAGTCGTGGATTGGTAAGTGAAGCTTTTTTTTTTTATTTGTTTCTTTCTGGTGAAACTATGAGAAATGAATAAAATAGTCAGACTCCATGTTTCTCTTCGAAAAAAAACACAGTTTCACACACTTATATGTGCGTTGCACACACGTGTATGGCGTTGTGTAAAATGAAACTGTTGGTCACTGCAATGTCCAAGAAGTGCTGGAAAATGGTCACATACAACTTGTTGCCATCCACCATGATAAGCTCATGACACGGCAAAACTTTCAGGAGCTGCTAGCTGCTCAGCTCACAGGTGTTCCCCTGGATTGCAGGCCGAGAGAGATGCGATTATCTGCCTGTTCCTGTGAGTGATACTCAAGACCTTTCACAGAGTTGCATACGATGCAAAAGGAGCACCCCATGGAAGTGCCAGGAATGTGATGTGGGACTATGCTTGCAGTTAGACAGGAACTGCTTCAGAGAGCACCACATTTAAATGACTGGATTGAAGGATCCAAAAACGCCTTTATTTTGTTTAAGTTTATTTTATATCCGTGAGTGCAGTACACCTGCAAAGCGTTAGCACTCGTCAGCTTGTCATTAGCGTTTTCATTCGAACCTAACGCTGTTTTCTTTTCTCCTCTCGCTCCAGTTTTTCACAAGTTCATCAAACAACCGCAGTAAGAATATTTCATCAAGCATGGTGAGTAATGGCTTCTCCTGTTATTGTTACTTGCACCTCTTGCCACATGTACAGTTTATCTATCTCTGTCGCTGATGAGGGATTCAAATGTGATAAATGCAGGGAAATAGTTAGGCTAACAGAGAAGATTTCAGAATTAGAGACACGCATCCAAACTTTAATTGAGGACAGTAAGAATGTTAGCGCTCTAGATACGGCTTTGGGATTCCTGTACATTGTTCGGTTCCGGAAACAGAGCCCCTGCAGCAGGGCAACTGGGAGACGGTGAGGCAGCGTAGTCGTGGGTCAAAACTCCGCTCTTCTGTTCCGATCAAAACATTAAACAGGTTCTCCCCACTCAGTGATGCACCCACTGAGAAACCTGATGAAAGTGCTCTAGTTATTGATGATTCTATTGTACGGAACGTGAATATAGAGACACCAGCCACCATAGTCAAATGTTTACCGGGAGCCAGAGCGCCTGACATCTTGGCAAATTTAAAAGTGCTGGCTAATGCTAAACGTAAATACAGTAACATTGTTATTCATGCAGGCGCTAATGATGTTCGACTTCGCCAGTCGGAGATCACTAAAAATAACATTAAAGAGGTGTGTGAACTTGCAAGCACGATGTCAGACACTGTAATATGCTCTGGTCCCCTCCCTGCTTACCGTGGTGATGAGATGCATACCAGATTGTCATCACTCAATGGCTGGATGTCTAAGTGGTGCCCACAGAATAACATAGGTTTCATAGACAATTGGACGAGCTTTGGGGCTGACCTGACCTGTTTAAAAGAGATGGTCTTCATCCCTCCTGGGGTGGCGCCACTCTTCTCTCTAGAAATATGGCAAATAGTCTTAGTGTTTATACTTGACTAACTGGGGCCCAGGTCAGGAAGCAGACAGACTGGCTAAACCGACCGTCTGCTAGCTGCCTCCCGTCACAGAGGTCAGTTAATTCTCAGCACATAGAGACTTTTTCACCTAGATATCACACTATAGAGACTGTGTCTGTTCCCCGAACTAGAAAATACAAAAAACGTCCAAACCAAGTTAAGATTAACAATTTAATTGAGGTTCAACAAATAAAAAACAGAAGCAATATGGATAAACAAATGATAAAGCTTGGCTTATTGAATATCAGATCCCTTTCTACGAAAACACTTTTTGTAAATAATATGATCACTGATCATAATATAGATGTACTCTGTTTGACAGAAACCTGGCTAAAACCTGATGATGACATTATCTTAAATGAGTCCACCCCCCAAGATCACTGTTATAAACATGAGCCGCGTCTAAAAGGCAAAGGTGGAGGTGTTGCTTCAATTTATAACAACGTTTTCAGGATTTCTCAGAGGGCAGGCTTCAAGTATAACTCGTTTGAAGTAATGGTGCTTCATATAACATTATCCAGAGAAACAAATGTTAATGATAAATCCCCTGTTATGTTTGTACTGGCTACTGTATACAGGCCACCAGGGCACCATACAGACTTTATTAAAGAGTTTGGTGATTTTACATCCGAGTTAGTTCTGGCTGCAGATAAAGTTTTAATAGTTGGTGATTTTAATATCCATGTTGATAATGAAAAAGATGCATTGGGATCAGCATTTATAGACATTCTGAACTCTATTGGTGTTAGACAACACGTTTCAGGACCTACTCATTGTCGAAATCATACTCTAGATTTAATACTGTCACATGGAATTGATGTTGATGGTGTTGAAATTATTCAGCCAAGTGGTGATATCTCAGATCATTATTTAGTTCTGTGCAAACATCATATAGCCAAAATTGTAAATTCTACTTCTTGTTACAAGTATGGAAGAACCATCACTTCTACCACAAAAGACTGCTTTTTAAGTTATCTTCCTGATGTAACCAAATTCCTTAGCATATCCAAAACCTCAGAACAACTTGATGATGTAACAGAAACTATGGACTCTCTCTTTTCTATCACTTTAAATAAAGTTGCTCCTTTACGCTTAAGGAAGGTTAAGGAAAACAGTTTGACACCATGGTATAATGAGCATACTCGCACCCTAAAGAGAGCAGCCCGAAAAATGGAGCGCAGCTGGAGGAAAACAAAACTAGAGGTATTTCGTATTGCTTGGCGGGAAAGTAACATATCCTACAGAAAAGCATTAAAAACTGCTAGATCCGATTACTTTTCTTCTCTTTTAGAAGAAAACAAACATAACCCCAGGTATTTATTCAATACAGTGGCTAAATTAACGAAAAATAAAGCCTCAACAAGTGTTGACATTTCCCAACACCGCAGCAGTAATGACTTTATGAACTACTTTACTTCTAAAATCGATACTATTAGAGATAAAATTGCAACCATTCAGCCGTCAGCTACAGTTGTAACACTCCCCTAAGCAACTAAGAGGAGCTTACACTATAAAAGGAGAACAATCGTTCATTTGGAATAAATCAAAATGAATGGAGGAGTAACAAACAAAAAAATAAGACAAATAGAATAGCAAAACAAAATACCAAAGTGTATTTATAAGACAACAGAATAAACCCAGTAAACCAATTACACACAAACTTGAGTGTGTGTGTGTGTGTGTGTGTGTGTGTTTGTGTGTGTGGAAGTCTCTCAGTCCAGCGTGTACTATTTACAAAGTCAGATCAGCCTCACCGACAAGGATGGTGAATCCGTGAGCAGAATCTGTGGGTCTCCAGCAGTTTAAAGTCCCCCGGATGAGTAATCCACCACTCCAATGAAAGGATATACTCCACAAAGGATCGGAAGTACAAGCTCCAAAAACAGCCAGGCAAAAAAAGACAGGTAATCCACTACGATCGTTTCCGTATCGTGAATGAATGAGCGCGCCCGCCATTGCCGGTATGCCGGTACTATATATTTAAAAACACACCCCCTCAGTTCCTGTTTGGGTGACGTGAAACCACGTGACAACCAATCTCGCTCGGAACGCATCTCGCGAGATTGGGCGATCAAGCCCAACAACACATACAGGTAAGGGAGAAAATCTCTCTGTCAGGTTTGTCTGAGGGTGATAACTGGTGGTGAGCTTTTGGATACTTCCCCAGGTCTTGCATAGCTCAGCCAGTATGTGGGAGGTGAATTGTGCTCCCCTGTCTGATATCAGGTATTTGGGAACCCCCCAACGAGTAAAACTTCTTCCCTTAGAATTTTAACAATCTTCTGTGTCTTGCTATCCCTAAGGGGGAACATCTCTACCCATTTGGTGTAGTAATCTACAATCACTAGGAGGTAAGAGTGCTGTTTCTTACTGCTGGGGAAGGGTCCCATCAAATCCATGCCCAATGTATGCCCTGGTTCTGTCACTTGGGTATGCTGTAAAAAGCCACTGGGTTTAGTGTTGTCATGTTTATACTTTTGACAGATATTGCATTCCTTGACGTACTGCCAGACGTCTTTGCGGACCGTCGGCCACCAAGCCACCTCGATCAAGCCCAACAACACATACAGGTAAGGGAGAAAATACAGACACAAGAGAAAGCATATAAAACAAAATGATCAACCATTCACTCTTATAGGTAGATCTACTATAAATATACTTCCCCTTATGTGGCCACGCTACACAGTATCACATCAGACAGTGCACTATAGACCCCATGAGGAACAGTTCCACTCATTCTCTACCATAGGAGAGGAATAATTGTATAAACTTGTTAAATCATCTAAACCAACAACATGTATGTTAGACCCTATACCATCTAAGCTCCTAAAAGAGGTGCTTCCAGAAGTCATAGATCCTCTTCTGACTATTATTAATTCCTCATTGTCATTAGGATATGTTCCCAAAACCTTCAAACTGGCTGTTATTAAGCCTCTCATCAAAAAACCACAACTTGACCCCAAAGAACTAGTTAATTATAGACCAATCTCGAATCTCCCTTTTCTGTCCAAGATACTAGAAAAGGTGGTATCCTCACAATTATATTCTTTCTTAGAGAAAAATTGTATATGTGAGGATTTCCAGTCAGGATATAGACCGTATCATAGTACTGAGACTGCTCTCTTTAGAGTTACAAATGATCTGCTCTTATCATCTGATCGTGGGTGTATCTCTCTATTAGTTTTATTGGATCTTAGTGCTGCGTTTGACACAACTGACCAAAACATTCTTTTGCATAGACTTGAACACTTTGTTGGCATCAGTGGAAGTACATTAGCATGGTTTAAATCGTACTTATATGACCGCCATCAGTTTGTAGCAGTGAATGAAGATGTATCCTATCGATCACAAGTGCAGTATGGAGTACCTCAAGGCTCAGTACTAGGGCCACTACTCTTCACGCTTTATATGTTACCCTTGGGAGATATCATCAGGAAACATGGTGTTAGCTTTCACTGTTATGCTGATGATACTCAGCTCTATATTTCTTCGCAGCCCGGTGAAACACACCAATTTTAAAAAACGAATGGATTGCATAGTCGATATAAAAAACTGGATGACGAGTAATTTCTTACTGCTAAATTCTGAAAAAACAGAGGTGTTAATTATAGGACCTAAAAACTCCGCTTGTAATAACTTAGAACACTGTCTAAGACTTGATGGTTGCTCTGTCAATTCTTCGTCATCAGTTAGGAACCTAGGTGTGCTATTTGATCGCAATCTTTCCTTAGAAAGCCACGTTTCTAGCATTTGTAAAACTGCATTTTTCCATCTCAAAAATATATCTAAATTACGGCCTATGCTCTCAATGTCAAATGCAGAAAAGTTAATCCATGCATTTATGACCTCAAGGTTAGATTATTGTAATGCTTTATTGGGTGGTTGTTCTGCACGCTTAGTAAACAAACTACAGCTAGTCCAAAATGCAGCAGCAAGAGTTCTTACTAGAACCAGGAAGTATGACCATATTAGCCCGGTCCTGTCAACACTGCACTGGCTCCCTATCAAGCATCGTATAGATTTTAAAATATTGCTTATTACTTATAAAGCCCTGAATGGTTTAGCACCTCAGTATTTGAATGAGCTCCTTTTACATTATAATCCTCTACGTCCGCTACGTTCTCAAAACTCAGGCAATTTGATAATACCTAGAATATCAAAATCAACTGCGGGCGGCAGATCCTTTTCCTATTTGGCGCCTAAACTCTGGAATAACCTACCTAACATTGTTTGGGAGGCAGACACACTCTTGCAGTTTAAATCTAGATTAAAGACCCATCTCTTTAACCTGGCATACACATAACATACTAATATGCTTTTAATATCCAAATCCGTTAAAGGATTTTTAGGCTGCATTAATTAGGTAAACCGGAACCGGAAACACTTCCCATAACACCCTATGTACTTGCTACATCATTAGAAGAATGGCATCTACGCTAATATTTGTCTGTTTCTCTCTTGTTCTGAGGTCACCGTGGCCACCAGATCCAGTCTGTGTCCAGATCAGAGGGTCACTGCAGTCACCCGGATCCAGTCTGTATCCAGACCAGATGGTGGATCAGCACCTAGAAAGGACCTCTACATCCCTGAAAGACAACGGAGACCAGGACAACTAGAGCCCCAGACCCAGGTCCCCTGTAAAGACCTTGTCTCAGAGGAGCACCAGGACAAGACCACAGGAAACAGATGATTCTTCTGCACAATCTGACTTTGCTGCAGCCTGGAATTGAACTACTGGTTTCGTCTGGTCAGAGGAGAACTGGCCCCCCAACTGAGCCTGGTTTCTCCCAAGGTTTTTTTCTCCATTCTGTCACCAATGGAGTTTCGGTTCCTTGCCTCTGTCGCCTCTGGCTTGCTTAGTTGGAGACACTTCATCTACAGCGATATCGTTGACTTGATTGCAAATAAATGCACAGACACTATTTAACTGAACAGAGATGACATAACTGAATCCAATGATGAAATGCCTTTAACTATCATTTTTGCATTATTGACAATGTTTTCCTAATAAATGTTGTTCAGTTGCTTTGACGCAATGTATTTTGTTTAAAACGCTATATAAATAAAGGTGACTTTGACTTTGACTATTATAGTTCCTTTTTCAAGATTGAGGCATTAGATTCTTTCAATCATGAGTTCTCAGATTTTTTCTAAATAAAAACCAGTACAATTTCTTCCCGTTTTTTTTTTTTTGTCTATTTAAATTCTATTTACTAACTTATCACACAAAATAATGTACTGTACAATAACTCTAATTTCCTGAAAGTCTATAATTTTCTGAAAAAAATGACACCTTGCACTTGAAGATACCACATTATGTTATAATTTTATACTCAAAAAACCAAAATGAGTGAAAACGGCCAATTTTAGCTTTAGGTTCTAAAGGGTTAATCAGACAGGATTTTGTTCACTTCACTAATTTGCACTCTATTTACCATGTGCCTTGCGCTGCTTTATATAACTTTATTTTTAATTTTATTATATGTCTTTTTTTTCTTTTTCTTTTTTTTGCATTCCCTTATTGTATAGCTCTATCTTATATTTGATCTAGATTTTTAGGCTCTACTGTTAGTGTTAATAAAGCAGACTTGACTTGACTTGACTTGCCACTGACGATTCAAACCTATGTTTTGTGCAGTGTAGAGCAGTGCTTGTTGTTTGTAGTTGCTCTGATCACAACGCACTGGATAGATGGTTAAACAGCGTACACCTCGCTTTTCAGAATGATGAGCATTGTAAAAATCGATGCGTTTCAGAAAGGCGGCGCATAGAGGAGCAACAATAATGTACAGTATGTGGAAAATAATGTGCAGGGGTTAAAGCAAAAAAAAAAAAAAGACCCTGAGCCTAAAGTTTTTCCGGGGCAGACACATACACATAGTTTTTTGGCAAATAAAAAAAATTAAGTAGTAACGTATCTGCCATTGCCATTATCCCTTGACAGGCTCAGACTCAGACAGATAATTGTGGGATATTTGAAACAGCAATAACAATAAATGTTACTCACTAAAATATGGTACAATCACATGTAACAATTAGGATGCTTTTGATGATAAGTTTTGCAAGTTAGCTTTGTCCTTGTCAGGGTACAAAATGATCTACAATCAAAAATCTATTGACTGAAACTGTTTAGTTCAAAATAAATATTGGTAAATTAAAGGGTTAGTTCACCCAAAGATGAAAATTAGGCCATAAATTACCGTCAAGTAATCCTACTGTAGGTGCACAGGTGCATCTCAGTAAATTAGAATGTCACGGAAAAGTTCATTTATTTCAGAAATTCAACTAAAATTGTGAAACTTGTGTATTAAATCAATTAAATGCACACAGACTGAAGTAGTTTAAGTTGCGATGATTTGTGCTCACATTTAAAAAAAAAAAACCAATTCACTATCTCAGAAAATTAGAATATGGTGACATGCCAATCAGCTAATCAACTCAAAACACCTGCAAAACACCCGAGCCTTCAAAATGGTCTCTCAATTTGGGTCTCTAGGCTACACAATCATGGGGAAGACTGCTGATATGACAGTTGTCCAGAAGACAATCATTGACACCCTTCACAAGGAGAACAAGCCAGAAACATTCATTGCCAAAGAAGCTGACTCTTCCCAGAGTGCTGTATCCATGCATGTTAACAGAAAGTTGAGTGGAAGGAAAAAGTGTGGACGAATAAGAGAAGTGTGGAAGTAAAAAACAACCGAGAGAACCGCAGCCTTATGAGGATTGTCAAGCAAAATTGATTCAAGAATTTGAGTTATCTTCACAAGGAATGGACTGAGGCCAGGGATGGACTGGGACTAAAAAACGGCCCTGGACTTTGACTAGGCCCGGCCCAAGTGTGTCACAAGACTTTAATTGTGGCTCATGATACCATACCATCCAAATAATAGCAATAGCACTGATGTTGACTAGATGTTGAGCTATGTTGAGTTATAACAGCATATTATACAATCTATTCCATGCTGTCTTAAAATGAATTTATTACTTAATAATCTTAATTTATGCAGTAATTAATCTTACTGCACATAATAATACCACATCTAAATGAAAATACACCATTACAAATGTAACTTCTGTATTCAAAATCTTCAAAGTTTGTAAGCATTAACTGTAATGTTACCAACATTTTTAATAGTAAAAGCACAACATATTTCTTAATATTAGCTACTGCATGTGACATTTTACAGCTAAAATGTTGAAGTTTAGCTGTTTTAACTACTGTAATCATTAAAAATGTAGCAACCTGAATATCACTTCCTAACATCATCCCTAGCAAGTAAATCTCTTTCTCCTCTCATGTTCCATAATTGGATCTGTATCTGCCTGTGGAACCAGCTCATTTTTCTGTTCCTCATCATCACTTGTGGCATGTTGCTGCATAGCTGTCTGCCTCACTTCACTGCTGCTAATATTTAACTGCGAGGTGCTGCTGCTGGAAAATATTGCTATATATTTCAGTTAGTTTGGGAAATTTAGCGGCTTCAGTATCTAAATTCCGTTTTTTTTTTCTCTCGCCTTCTCAGCCCCACCCTTTTCTTTCCGTTTTTTTACCCGCGGCCGCGTTATGCATATTGTTTGTTTCTATGCTTCTTCTATCTAACGTTAACGTCTTTGCTGTTCGTTTCTTCCTACTCTTCCACTTCTTATTCTTCTTACATGGCGGCCACGGCCAGTGCAGCTGGCATCCAATTTAAAGGTGCATTGCTGCCACCTACAGTACTGGAGTGTAAAACAGTTTAGCGGGGGGGGGGGGCAGATGATGACTGCATGCATGGCGGGTAATGGGCCGGCCCGCCGGCCGTCCTGGAGTACCAGCCGTTCTGTGATTCTCCAGATCACACAGATGGCCAGTCCACCCCTGACTGAAGCTGGGGTCAAGGCATACAGACGTGTCAAGGAATTTGGATACAGTTTACGCATTCCTCATGTTAAGCCACTCCTGAACCACAGACAATGTCAGAGGCATCTCTGAGGGCTAAGGAGAAGAAGAACTGGACTGTTGCCCAGTGTTCCAAGTCCTCTTTTGAGATGAGAGTTTTGTATTTTATTTGGAAACAAAAGTTCTAAAGTCTGGAGGAAGGGTAGAGAAGCTCATAGCCCATGTCTATTGAAGTCCAGTGTTATGTTTCCACAGTCTGTGATGATTTGGGGTGCTGTATCATCTGCTGGTGTTGGTCCAATGTGTTTTTTGAAAAGCAAAGTCAGAAAGTCAGTTTTCAAAAATATTGTCTAAATTTATAAGGGTTGTGTATTCCCCCATGGCTTGCGTCAGTACTGGTGCAATTTATATAAAAAGAGAAGCATCAGCTTCAGTTTTCCCTGTTGTTTATCTCAGAGTTTACCCCTCATGTCACTAGCTCTGCCCTTGTACCGTAGCTCGTGACCAGAAGAGAAGATGAGTCATTTTGAGGGGCAGGGGAGGTTAATGTTTTTGATTAAAGATTACTTGGACACATGAATGAAAAAAAATAACCCTTGTGCGTTGTTAAAATTCACTACCCTTTCGTGATGTTCGGGATAAAAACATCCACTAAATTAAACTGCTGTAAAAATGTATCAGATAGTTTTATTTTATTTTTTATTTTTTTTTTGGCATAAATATATTAATCAACTTCAGTCCTGATCAAAACTACAAAATGTTTTTTTTTTTTTTTTTTTTTTTTTAATACAATATTTTAACTTTAATTGCCAAGTTCATAAATTATGTCATTGATTTTGGGAAAAAAAGCAAACAAACAAAACGACTTATTTTCAATATAAAAGTAATTGTGGCTGGATATTTTTTTTACCTTTTATCTTATAACCTTTTATCCTTTTATCAGTCTTAGCCATGTCAAAGATTAGTAAAAACATTGGCTTTGATGCATTTTTAGTTTTTGTGCAGCATTAGATTTTTTTTTTTTTCTCCCTCATTTATTGTTTGTGGCTGTTTTTGCCCCATTGACTTCCATAACAAAATTTTTTGATTGCAAAGCCATGAGCCATACTGGTTCCCAGATGCACTGCCGCTTGGCACTCCACCAGCTGGGTGAACTCCTCCGTGGTGCCTGGCGGTGGCACTGGATGGCCCTCGTTGGACGACACGGCACTCCTCTGCCGCCCAGTGGACGGCGACGGCTCCTCTATTTTTGGGCAGCTGGCAGGAGTCCCCCGTTCCTTGCTCCTCCGGATTCCTTCACGGATGGCAGCAGGCTCCGGCCCCCTGGCGAACGGCGCCGACTCTTTCGCTCCCTCATGGATGGCAGCCGGCCCCTCCACATCGCGGGCGGCCAGCAACGAGCTCGTCCATCCTCGGCAACTCACTCCAGCCCACCGCCTCGAGCATCCCCGGCGCCCGACTGGTACGCCCAGTCGATTGCACCTCGGGTTCACCCCAGCAGCGAGGGATCTTTGGCAGCGCGTCCCTCCTTCCTCCCGGGCTTCGGCACCAATGTAACAACATAAAACTCCATAATTACCTGAAGAAGGAGGCGGGAACCGGCGGACAATCAAATCAAAACTTTAATAACAAAATAAACACAAAACACTACGACAGCCCCTCACGGACGACTGCCACGCACAAACAAAAACCAAACACAAAATAAAATCCAGGCCTGGTCCTCTCTCGTCCTTCACTGTTGTCGCTCCTCTTTTGTATCCTTCAATCTCCTCCGTGGGACACGAGACTGGTGTGTGGCGCAGGTGTCGCTCATTTCCAATCACTCTCAGCTCTCAGCCCCACCCCACTCGTCACAATCATACAGATCAATTTGTATACATCTTCCAAACAATCTAGAAATGAAATTAGATACATCCAACCAAAACATTTTTGAATAAATACAATAAAAAAGATGAGTCAAAGATTATTTGGTTTTGGTACATAATTCACATACATTTTCAATATTCAAATTGAAACGTTTGATCAACTCCTTGGCAGTGTAAATTTTGTGTACAATTTTATAGGATACTTCTCTAAAGTTATTAATAAAAAAACTTATTTATTACTGACCATGCTTTTTTCCAGTTAACATTATCATATTTAGTAGACCAAAAAAATGTTGAATATGGCAAATAGTTTGTTTTTAAAATACTTCTAATATATTTGTTACAATATTAATATACCTAATAAATATTGTTTCACTACAAAAATTAGTTTGATAAAAAAAAAATGCTTACAGGACAGAATCCAGGATTTCGCAATAATGATAAAACTCTACCAGGGATTGCATCAAAGATAATACAGTATTCTGTTGGCCTCACAGGGATCATACATTTATTGAGAAATTCAGAATATGTTAAAAGCAGACTTCAAGGCCACCAAAGTCTATTATTATTTATAATATCTTTCCATAGAGTATTTTCTTACTTCAAGTAAAATCATAAAGTATCTTATGTAATTCCCAGACAATTTTTTTTTTTTTTTTTTGGAACATTTGCTGACATAAACAGACCTTGTAGGCCTCTCTGCTTTTGAGAGTAGAACACGTCCATATAGGGATAGATCTCTCATAAGCCACATATTGAAACTGTTTTTAGTTTTCAGAATCAGAATCAGAATCAGAAAGAGCTTTATTGCCAAGTATGCTTGCACATACAAGGAATTTGTTATAGTGACATAAGCTTCCAGTACACAGAGAAAAAAAAAAAAAAATTGGCAAATAAATAAGTGTATAAACAATTGTGCTATAAATGATAATGGCATAGGATTGAGTAAGATGCAGGGATGTACTAGGATGGAGGGGTAACAAATAAATATATGGATATTTCTCAATAATAGGGTCAAAATTTAACAGACTTCTTTGATTCAAATCTTTACACACCTTTATCCCAAGGTATGTGACCTTCTTTAATTGGTATCCCACAAATTTCTTTCAGGAAACAATCTTTAAGAGAGAATAAAGTCGACTTATTCTTATTCATCTTCAATCCCGAGATTCCGGAAAATTCTTCAATACATTTAATAATTTCTTCACTATTTTTGACAAAAAATTAAATTAAATTAATTAAAAGTTTTACCAAACACTGAAATTCCTTGAAATTTATAAACTTATATGTGTAACGGTTTGGTATGGAAGACAGGAGGCAAATGCAAGTTGAGAGAGTTTATTGTAATGAGATGAGATGTATGAAGGTTGGAGAGTGACGCAGGGACCTCGATGGCAGCACAGACTGGTGAGTAGGTGGGTTGAGTGCGCTGGTAGAGATGACGGTGGTGGGAGATCCGTGAGAGGTGAAGATAATCCGTGTGAGAGAGGAACAATCCAGAGACGACCGAACAAGAGACAAGCAAGAGCAGGAACATGAGAATCAGGACAGACATCTTACACGGAGGACCTCAAACAACGATCTGACAAACAAGAGACGAAAGACAGGGTGTTAAATAGGCAGTTGGAATGAGATGCATCTGCCACCTGAACACCCACATGAAACAATCAACATGACGTAACATGAATACACCTGGAGTAGAGTCTCGCGGGCTCTAGTCCAAGTGCAGTGACACCTCTGGACGAAGGAGTGAACAGAGGGGACCGCAACCTCGGATTCCATACTGGGAAAAATAGGTGGCTGGTAACCTACACTACACTAAAAAGGAGATAGGCCCGTAGCTGATACTGGTAAGGTATTGTGGGCGTACTCCACCATAGACAATTGTTGGCTCCAGGAGGAAGGATTCTTGGAGACCAAACATCACAACACCCTTTCCAAATCTTGGTTGGCTCTCTCGGTTTGACCATTGCTCTGGGGGTGAAACCCTGAGGACAGACTTACAGTCGCTCCCAGTAGTCTACAGAATTCTCGCCAAAATTTAGACACAAATTGGGGTCCCCTGTCAGAAACCACGTCTATCGGGAGGCCATGTAAACGAAAGACGTGGTCTACGACCGTCAACGCTGTCTCCTTGGCTGAGGGTAATTTGGGCAAGGGAATAAAGTGGGCTGCCTTCGAGAACCGGTCCACCACGGTTAAAACTACCGTGTTGCCCTGGGAGGGCGGGAGGGCGGTAATAAAATCTAGAGCGATGTGGGACCAGGGTCTCGAAGGAACCGGCAGCGGTTGGAGTAACCCATCAGGGGGCCGATTGGAAGTCTTACCAGTGGCACAAACCGAGCAAGCCAAAACAAAACTGTGAATGTCGCGAGCCATAAGTGGCCACCAGAATCGTTGTTTGACTAAAAATCTAGTACGGTTAACCCCTGGATGGCAAGCTACATTAGAGCAATGTCCCCACTGGATAACGTTGGACCTTAATCTCTCCGGCACAAATAAGCGGTTCAGTGGGCACCCGGGCGGAGGCGTTACCCCTTCTAAGGCCCTTCTGACCTTCGATTCGATCTCCCATGTGAGAGTGGAGACCACTAATGTCTCAGGAAAAATACGCTCGGGAGTGGACGGGCATTCGGAATGGTCAAAATTACGTGACAAAGAATCGGGTTTGATATTTTTGGAACCCGGGCGGTACGAGATAGTAAAGTCAAAACGTCCGAAAAAAAATGCCCATCGAGCCTGCCTGGAGTTCAACCTTTTGACGGTGCTAATGTACTCTAAATTCTTGTGGTCAGTCCGTACTATAAAAGGAACCCCAGATCCTTCTAACCAGTGTCGCCATTCCTCCAATGCCATCTTAACTGCCAACAATTCTCGGTTACCAATATCGTAATTTCATTCTGCAGGAGATAAACGATATGAAAAATACAAGCAAGGATGGACCTTGTCGTCTAAGGGAGAACGTTGCGATAACACCGCTCCTACCCCCACCTCTGACGCGTCGACCTCCACCACGAACTGACGTGTAGGGTCAGGGGTAATCAGAATGGGGGCTGAAATGAAACGACTCTTCAGTTTGGCAAACACAGCGTATTCCCTCAGTCGACACGATATACCCCAAAAATGGAATCGACTGTGCATGAAACTCGCATTTCTCCGCCTTGACAAAAAGCCCATTCTCTAGCAACCTCTGAAGCACTCGTCGGACGACGTCGGACGTCGTTGACGAGTGCCTGGAAGACCGCTGGGGAGTTGGAAAGCCCGAAGGGCATAACCAAATATTCAAAGTGCCCTCTGGGGGTGTTAAAAGCGGTCTTCCATTCATCCCCCTCCCTGATCCGAACCAAATGATACGCATTGCGTAAGTCCAGTTTTGTGAAAATTGACGCTCCCTGCAACCTCTCGAAGGCCGAAGACATCAACGGCAAAGGATAAGTATTCTTTACCGTGATGTTGTTCAGTCCCCGGTAATCAATACAAGGTCGCAGTGATCCGTCCTTCTTTCCCACAAAAAAGAACCCCGCCCCCGCAGGAGAAGAGGAAGGGCGGATGAACTTCGAAGCTAGAGAATCAGAAATATATTTCTCCATAGCCTCCCTTTCCGGAACCGAAAGTGAATATAATTTGCCTTTAGGCGGAGACTTACCTGACAATAATTCTATGGCACAGTCGTAGGGACGATGCGGAGGAAGAGAAGCAGCACGAGACTTACTGAACACCTCCTTCAGATGGAGGTACTCCGCGGGCACGTTAGATAAATCCACCGCCTCCTCCTGTAACACAGACATAGACACAGACGGACAGGCAGACACTAAACAAGACTCATGACACTTTTTACACCAGGACAGAATGGAATTAGAGGACCAGTCTATTTTGGGGTTATGGAGGAGGAGCCAAGGGTGCCCAAGGACAATGGGTGCCAGGGGAGAGTCAAGGATGTGAAAGGAAATAGTCTCGGAGTGATTGCCAGATGTGATGAGTGTGATGTCTTCAGTGATGTGTGAGATGGTAGGGAGTTGCTGTCCATTGAGGGCGTGAACAGTGATGTGGTGCGGGAGGGGTCTGAGGGGAATTTGGAGCTGGTGTGCCAATGTGCTGTCCATGAAATTACCCTCTGCCCCTGAGTCCAGTAGTGCTTGAGAGTGGTGGGTCTGTGCTGACCACCTCAGTCTTACCGGGAGGAGCGTATAGGATGATGATGATGATGAGGTCTTCTCAACGGAGATCCCACCCGATAGTAGCCCCATACGTACTACCGGGCCTGGCCCTTTTACCGGACAGGTGTGGGCTTGATGTCCGGCTCCCCCGCAGTAGAGGCACAGGCCAAGGGACCTCCGCCTCTCCTTCTCCTCCCAGGAAAGCCGAGCTCGCCCTACCTGCATGGGCTCGTGGTCGTAGGAAGGGCTGGCCGCGTCCCCGCCGCTGAATCGCACGTCTGCCAGTCCCCTGGATGGGGTGCTGAGTAGACCCCTCCTCTCCATCCGTGTCAGACGTGCATCGACCCGTAGCGCCAGCTCAATAAGCCCATTGAGGGACGGGGGAAGATCCAGGGCGTAGATCTCCCTCTGGACGCGGTCAGCCAGCCCATGCAGGAACATGTCCCACTGCGCCTCCTCGTTCCAATGGCACTCTACCGCCAGGGTCCGGAACTCCATCGAATAGTCCGAGATGGATCTCTCGTGCTGGCGTAACTCCGCCAGCCTCCTGGCCGCCTCCCGTCCTGCGGCGGCCCGATCAAAGACCCGCCTCATCTCGGCGTAGAGCGCCTGAAACGAGGCGCAGCATGGGTCCTGGTTCTCCCACACCGCTGTTCCCCATAATGCCGCCCTCCCAGAAAGCAGGGTTAACACAAAGGCCACCTTGGCCCTCTCATTGGCGAAGGTTCTGGGCTGGGCGAAGTGCATATCACAGCGGTTTAGAAAGGCTCTGCAAAAGTTGGGCTCACCCGAGTACGTCTCCGAAATCGGGAGGCGTGGTTCCGGCTGGGAGGGGGTCTCAGATGGTTCTGGTGGAACAGGCGGTGTGAGTGGCGCAGTGGGAGCTCGTAGTAGCTGGAACTGTTGGGTGAGCTCGGACACCTGCGTCACCAAGGTTTGAACCGCGCGACCAGTGTCGTCAAGACTCCTCTCCTGGGAGTCCATCCTCTGAACACTGGTGCTGAGAAACTCCTCGAGGGTGGAATGGTGACTACTCGCTGCCTCCATAATGGTCAGATCATTCTGTAACGGTTTGGTATGGAAGACAGTAGGCAAATGCAAGTTGACAGAGTTTATTGTAATGAGATGAGATGGATGAAGGTTGGAGAGTGACGCAGGGACCTCGATGGCAGCACAGACTGGTGAGTAGGTGGGTTGAGTGCGCTGGTAGAGATGACGGTGGTGGGAGATCCGTGAGAGGTGAAGATAATCCGTGTGAGAGAGGAACAATCCAGAGATGACCGAACAAGAGACAAGCAAGAGCAGGAACATGAGAATCAGGACAGACATCTAACACGGAGGACCTCAAACAACGATCTGACAAACAAGAGACGAAAGACAGGGTGTTAAATAGGCAGTTGGAATGAGATGCTCATGAAACAATCAACATGACGTAACATGAATACAGCTGGAGACGGTGCATTCATGAACCGTGACAATATGAGCAGCCATGAATTGAGTAACCAATATGAAGAGAAAGGGTGATATAGGACATCCTTGTCTTATCCCACTGCCCATATCAAATCTCTGACAGGTACCTTGAGACAACTGGACTGAACTATTAGAACCATTATAAAGTGTACAAATTGCCTTTTGAAAAAAATGGCCAAAACCAAAGAAGTCAATAACTTTGAACATCAATGAATGTTCAATAGTGTCAAATGCTTTATAAAAATCAGTAAATAATCTAAAACAATCATCTGAGATAAGGTGTCTATAATCAATTAAATCCAAAATTAATCTGATATTATTTCCAATATAACGGCCTTTCAGAAAACTTGACTACTCTTCATCAATTATTATATTAACATTTTTCTTAAGTTGTTTTGCAAAAATCAATGAAAAGATTTTAGTATCATTATTTAATAAATTAATTGGTCTCCAATTTTCTAAGTACAATTTAGGCTTGGGTATAAGTGTTATTACCCCTTGTTTTAGGGATGCGGGCATTTCTCCCAAATCAATTGCTTCTTCAAAGACTGCCAATAAAAAGGGTGCACGTTCATTACAAATAGTTTTATAAAACTCCCCTGTCCATCTATCATTTCCAGGAGACTTATTTTATTTAAGACTATTTATACAATTTGTGATTTCCTTAATTTTTAATTCTTTATACACACATTATTGTAATCTGAAGTAATCCTATTAATATTGGTGGATAAATTATTAAAAAGAAAATCTGCATCATTTAGTTGATTATTTGGACTATACAATTTACTATAAAATTGATTAACAAAACAAGATATATCCTTGGGATTATCATTAGTAAACCCATTTATTAAGTTATTTCCCTATTTCTTTTTTCTAAATCAAAGAAATATTTAGTATTTTTATTTCTCCTGCTTCCATCCATTTTTGTCTTGACCTAACGAAAGCACACCTAGCTTTCTCTTATATTATCCATTCTGCAATGTATGGATAATTCTATTAGTATGGTTATTTCTATAAGTGATGGATATAATTTCATTAATTATATTGTTTTCATTTTTTTTCTTAATAGATTTTCCATATGATATTGCGAATTTCCTTATTTCAAATTTTGTTAGTTTCCATAACTTCCCATAAATTTTAATCAAAGAAGCCTGTTGCCAATATTTAACAATTAAATTCATAATTTGTTCACAAAAATCATTATGTTTCAATAGACTATTATTTAACTTCCAATATCCACTCTTAACTCTACTTGACTGAGCAGTTAACACATTAATTTGAATAGATATGCCTTTGTGATCTGTTAAAACTGATGGTTCAATAGTAACAAATTCAACTCTCTCTTTTATATGTTCTGAAATTAGCCAAAAATCAATATGTGATTGTTGAGATCTGTCCCTATAACTCCAAGTATTTATAAGTGACTGTGGATTGTTATATCTCCATATGTCAATCATGTTCAGTCTTAAACAAACATTGCTTAATTCACTTGCAATATTGTTAATTCTAGGTGGCCATTGATCTTGTTTTCCATCAAACATCGTATTAAAGTTACCACCCCAAATTACTTCAGCAGTGGGGAATTTTGAATGTAAATGATTAATAACAACTTCAATATCTTGAAATATTAACTATTTATTATTATTATTATTTTTTTTTTACTATTATTATTATTAGTGGCATATATATTTATAATAATAAATTCTAACTTGGTTTATATCAACAAGTAGAGCAATCCAATGATCTTGAAAATCTGTTTTGGGACTTAGAACTTTCCCTGAAAACCTATGCTTTAAAATGGCAACACCTGCTGTTCTATTTGAGGCACCAAAAGAGTCACAACCCCACTGATTCTTCCAAAAAAGTGCATCATCTCTGCAGGCATGAGTTTCTTATTTTCATTTACAAATCAAAAAAAGAGCTTTTCTTTTTAGCATGTTTCTTAAACCCCTGGCATTACCTGAAAAAAAAAAAAAATCTTGTGACATGAAAAAAAGCATCCTTGATGGAACAATTAAATGAACAATGAGTAAATTGGAATGTAGGTGTTGAGAGAGTATAAGTGTACTCTTACTTCCAATTTTTCATAGGACAGTCACAATTCAGATTAAATTTTTGGGATCCTGTTTGCTTAAATTTAATGGAAAATAAATTAAAGTTATGTCTTTATATAGTCCCAGTATCACAAAATAAAAATCAAGTGATATATTTATGTAGGCCTGATGTCACAGAAAAATAAAACATTAACATATATATATATATACACAGTATATATGTATTAGTGGTGGGCCGTTATCTGCGTTAACGTGCTGCGTTAATGTGAGACTCTTATCGGGCGATAAAAAAAATATCGCCGTTAATCTATTCTCAAAGTTGGGTTGAGAGCTGGGTCTATACTACGCGAGCTATGATGACTTTCACCTTGATATTTTAGCACAGATGTATACCTAGCCAAATCTGTAGGGGGCGAGAACGAGTCTTCGAACCTGTGTGTATGCGTACTGTGAAATTGCCACATCAAACGTGACGTGCTAACATGGATGCAGCTAAGATGCCACCGAGTTTGCTTCAGGGAAAGAAGCTTCCCAATGGAAACCTCGACAAGACACACGCCTGTTTCACACATAATCCGTCTACAGTGCGTATGCAGTCCGTGTGTGTTTCATATGTGGTGCAGAAGCAACACGGACTCATACTCATTGTACTTTCACACAGGACGTGTTTGCAGTCCGCTACTCAGTACGTAAACGATCGCTGCACTGCTGCAGTTGCAACGCTCCTGGAACGCACTGACGGACCACAACCGCGTGAACGCTGGAATCCGTTAACATGGGTCATTACTGCAAAAAAATAAAAAACGCATACACACTGCAGACGGATTATGTGTGAAACAGGGGTAAGGTTGTAATGTGGAATTAGTTTACAGCTTTCTCAAGCAGTTAATGATGCATTTTGGAAACAGGAGATGAGCCCCTGGTCTAATGCATCACCTGTCTTGAGAAACCCATTCTCAAAGACTTAACGTTACTTTTAGTCATTATTTTATTTGGGTAGCACACATATTCTGAATGCCTTCGTCAGAATTCAAATGAGCCATTTTAATCTAGATTAATCTAGATTAATTCCAAGATCACAGTGAGATTAATCTAGATAAAAATTATCTATGCCCACCACTAATATATATATAAGGTAGGGTCACAAAGTAATATAAAAATAAAAGTACAAACCCAGTACAACTATACAACTATACTACCATCTAATTCCATAAAACTTCAATAACAATGAAATCATATTGTTGGTTAAAAGCTTGTCCAAAAAGATAAGTCTTTAAGTGTTTTTTAAAAGATTCCACAGAACTCATAGTTCTCAGAGCTAAAGGGAGCAAATTCCAGAGACTTGGAGTCACAACACAGAAAGCACGTTCACCTCTTGTCTTAAGGCGTGTTCTGGGAACACTTAAAAGATCTTGGCCTGAAGACCTCAGAGATCGACATGGAGTATGCATATGTCAGAGGCCAAGTTTACAGTTACATTAGATTTTAACATTAACAATAGTAAAATGTATAAAAATACCTTTGTAACCGACTACTCCACCTAGAGTTTAACTAAACAAAACCCAGGAAAAATATTGCCTTACGTTCACACAGGTGCCTTTCTTTACAGGGGTGGAACAGTGGAAACATTACCCAACAAAATATCAAAAGAAGACTATTTATTACAATCATTTAAAAATCACAAGTCAAGGAAAAATACACTAAAAGTCCAAGTCCAAACATGATAGACAGTCTGAGTTCAGTTCAGTCCCTGTTGGGCAACTGCGTTACCGCTGATGACCATTAAACTTGGTTCCCGAAAGAATTGCGATGCTGGACAACAGAGAATATACCGCCAGCATACAGTTTAAACACAATCAAAGTCTTCACTTAGAGGACTAATGTATTAAATAAAAACTACAGCTTTAAAAGAAATCGGCCGATTCAAGAGTTCACAAATTTAAATAAACATCATCCCATGCAAATTCACTTCTTTAAAGGTCCTGTTCTTTGTGATCCCATGTTTTAAACTTTAGTTAGTGTGTAATGTTGTTGTTAGAGTATAAATAATATCTGTAAAATTCTAAAGCTCAAAGTTCAATGCCAAGCGAGATATTTTATTTAACAGAATTTGCCTACAAAAAACGACCCGTTTGGACTACATCCCTCTAGTTCCTGCAGTAATGACGTCACTAAAACAGTTTTTTTAACTAACCTCTGCCCACATGAATACACAAACAGGGGGCGTGGTCTTGTTGCGCTCCGACGGAGAAGAGGAAGAGCTGCGTTTGTGTTTGTCGCCATGTCGTCGAAACGCTGTTATTTTCATCTCTGAGTCCAATCACCTTTGTTTGGCCTTCCCAGGGACGCTGTACTTGGAGATTAATGGTTACAATTTATGTTTAACTCGGTTCCCGAAAATTATAATCCACATGTAAAACTATGTGCAGCACATTTTGCTGAGGACAGCTTTCTCAATCTGAAGATTATTCCTGAAAGATGGAGTAGTTCCCTCTTTGTCTGGAGAAGGGCGATGTTTATGGACCACAACCGGTAAGTGTATTTTATTATTTAAGTTGGTGCGTTTAACAGTTTCTGTAACTTATTACACAAGGGCAACGCTGTTTAGCTTTGTTAACTAGATGTTAGGGCTGAGCAAAAAAATTGCATGCGATTTTCATGCGCATCTCGTCAGTAAAAACGCTCCTGTGATTATAAGTACATCTCCAGCACATGCTCCTGCCCACTTGCTTCTCAAAACTACCCCAATCGCATTTTGCACTAAGCTGCTGTCGAATCACAATACAGGAACCGCTGGCCCAATCAGAACTCGTTACGTATTTCTGAAGGAGGAACTTTATAGAACAAGGAAGTCATCAGCCCGTTTTTATGACAGTGAAAACTGCGGTATACAGATAGGTGAATTGTGTGAAAAATACTGTTTTTTTACACGCGAAACATGAACACATATTATATTGCACACTGTAAACACAATCAAAGCTTCAAAAAAGCACGAAAAACGGGACCTTTAAGACAATTGGTTAGATTTCAATAGGCACACCATTAGGTCAAGTTTATGTACTCACAACACTCTGCTATCCAGTCTCATGTGGTTACTGACCAGAATACCACCTGTGGACATTCGTTCTCGATTCCTTGTGTCAAGCCACTCTTGAACAACAGACAGCGTCCGAAGCGTCTCACTTCAAAAAGGACTGGAATGTTGTTGAGTGGTCCAAAGTTTGTTCTCTGATGAAAGTAAATTTTGCATTTCCTTTAGAAATCAAGGTCCCAGAGTCTGGAGGAAGAGAGGAGGGGCACACAATCCACATTGCTTGAGGTCCAGTGTAAAGTTTCCATAGTTAGTGATGATTTGGGGTGCCATGTCATCTGCTGGTGTTGGTTCACTGTGTTTTCTGAGGTCCAAGGTCAACGCAGCCATATACCAGGAATTTTTAGAGCACTTCATGCTTCCTGCTGCTGACCAACTTTATGGAGATGCAGATTTCATTTTCCAACAGGACTTGGCACCTGCACACAGTGCCAAAGCTACCAGTACCTGGTTTAAGGACCATGGTATCCCTTTTCTTAATTGGCCAATAAACTCGTCTGACCTTAATTATTGTGAAGAGGAAGATGCGATATGCCAGACCTAAGAATGCAGAAGAGCTGAAGGCCACTATCAGAGAAACCTGGGCTCTCATAACAACTGAGCAGTGCCACAGACTGTTCGACACCATGCAACGCCACATTGCTGCAGTAATTCAGGCAAAAGGAGCCCCAACTAAGTATTGAGTGCTGTACATGCTCATACTTTTCATGTTCATACTTTTCAGTTGGCCAAGATTTCTAAAAATCCTTTCTTTGTATTGGTCTTAAGTAATAATCTAATGTTCTGAGATACTGAATTTGGTATTTTCCTTAGTTCCTTAGTAATCATCAAAATTAAAAGAAAAAAAAAATTGTTATATAACATTTGTATATAAGTTAATTGCCTCTGTCTAATGACCAAGACTGACAATATTGTGTTTAAGAGATCGTATTCCCGATTTGTGTGAGACTCAAATGTATCTTCAGAGATCAGGCTAACACTTGGTATTAGTTCAAGTGTACTTAGATCAGATACAGAATTATCTTTATTGCCAAGTATTTTTACACATACAAGGAATTTGTTTTGTGACAGAAGCTCCGCAGTGCAACAGAACAGCAACAGAACAAAAAACACATAATAAAAGAATAGAAAATACAAATAAGTAGATAAGGAATGACAATATACAAATTGACAATTGTATGTGCAGGTATATTACAATACAATAAGCAGTTATGTATGTACAGGTATATTATGTGCAAAAATTTAAGTGTACACTAAGTATGTGTGTTAGATAAATAAATATTAGATTGTAAGGCTCATAGAGAATTTCTGTTTAGGTCAACTGGATGTTGTTCGACCAACCTAAATAGGGTGAGCCTAACCTCTGTTTATTGTCATATTACTCTAGCTAAGTGTACATGGGAAACCATGGCATGACCATACCAAAACTACTATCAGGGAAGGTAATGTTGGTCGACTTATACCTATAGTAGTGGTCGTGACCTCTGACTAGAAATAATGTTGCTTTATTCAAGTGTGTACAAATCTATGGGGGCTAATTAACCTGTTAGCCAGCACCCCCCATTATGGGACTCACAGCTGAAAGTGCTCTACCTAACTTATAATTGTAACAGTTTCCTACTTCAGTGTGTTACAAACATAATTTTAGTGTCTTTAGAAAGAAGACCCTTTGGGCTTTACTTTTTTATCAACCAGATTTGATTATGCTCAAAAATATTAAAAGTTATAGACACTGAAGTGCCTTGAATTTTTTTTTTTCCACACTAAATATTTTTTTAAATATAAAAATACATGATATGAGTCCTGGAGCAATCTAGAAAAGTAATGGGTTGAAAGCCACATGTCTCATGAGTTTCTAATTCAAATCTGAATAAGATATCATGAAAAATTAGACTCCTGCTAATATTTTTATGAGACTATGTCTACACCCCCACCCCCCCCCAAATATAAAAAAATATATTTCCCAATAGTATTGAAGGCTTCTAAAACTATTTAGTCAGTAAACATACCACTGCATAGTTTTTTTTTTTTCAATTATAAAACACTAGACAGAAACTTAGACATCAATTAAGTGATTTATTTGAGCACTAGAAAAATACAATAAGAATCATTTGAGTAAGAAAAATAAGAATAATAAGAAAAATTTTGTTTGCCAATTACAGAAAATCCTGAGATTGCTGCAGCATTTACAATGAATTACGATGCAAAAAAGTGCTGATGTGCTGATGGCCACTTATACAGATGGTAATAACACAAATGTGCCATAAAGTAAATAATCTACTCTCTCTGTTCATATAGACGCGTTCACTTTGATAGCCGTGATCATGCAGTAATAGCAAGCTGATTTGGGCTGATTTGCACTCAAACAGATGGTAATCATGCAGATACATTCACATTCAACATAAAAAACACTCTCACATATATAAAAACTGTTGAGGAATAAAACAAACAAAGAAAAAGGCGATCGTTAGAGCCGTCAGGAGAAAGCACCAAATTTCAAATATACTATCTTTCGCCTAACTTTCATTCATTCTTTTTTCCGGTGGATCGTCTCATTCTGTTTGTGACACTGTACGCTGCAAAACCATGACGTTTTTTTACTACCAAGACGCAGTTTCTGACCGTGAGTTATTCCATAAGGACGCAAACAGTTCTGTCGCTGAAGAACTGAAACGTTAACAAAGGAATTATGATCCATATTACAACATTATTGCTTTGTTGGACTAAATGTGCTTCATGAGATGTTGTTCAGTGGACCCTTACCTTTCTAACTAAACAGGGATTTACAGCTGTGGATGTGTTTATGACTCGTTATTGCGACAGATCTGGTATGTACTGCGTTTCTAATGTTCATGTTTTTATGTGTACTGCTTACACAAATGGAGCAAATACAGTCTTTATGAGCTTTCCATTGAAAAACAGCGATCTGTCGTCGATGCTTGAGGCTTAGATCTTTATAATGATAAATAGTTTGTCAAGATTAAATTTGTCCCATTACATTTAATCTATTCATAAACACTGACACGTGCAAGTTGAGGGGCGTTCAGGACGCGGGCGTCGGGGTGCAGGGTAAGAGATTAAAGGTACTATTAGAATGAGCAAGCATAGGAGCTGCCTTCTAAAGTATTAGCCAATTACCTCTGTCTAATAACCAAGACTGACGAGAATGTGATTGTAAGATATGCTAAGGCCAACGCAATATCTTTGAGCGACATGAGAACCCGAATGTACAAATGTATTGACTAAGTCCTAAACGAAGTCTAGTACTTGTTCCTAATAATACGGATTAAGTTTAGACGTGTGCCCTTGTGACCTCACATAATACAAATGGAGAGTTCAGTAATGTTACAAAAAAATTCCTCTTCTCCTGGTTCCATGTTTGACGCTCCTGTAAAAGCATCGTCAGCAGGGTTCAGGGATGTGGAAACATTTCTCCACTGCTCAATTTCCGAGTTGTCCCTGATGGTGGTTACCCTGTTTGTTAAAAAGGTTTGAAATCTTCTGTCTTCATTCTTTATTTACTTAAGAACTGATGTGCTATCAGTCCAAAAGCAAGTCTTCTTTAGTGGAAACTGGAGCTCCGATTGAAGCATCTTGTCCAGTCGTACTGCAACAACGGCAGCGGTGAGCTCTGAACGGGGAATGGTGACAGTCTTTAGGGGGGCCACTCGGGCTTTGCCAAATAAGAAAGTAACATGAACCCTCTCAACCATGTTCTGCAACCTCAGTTAAGTAGCCGTACCATAGCCGTTCTCGCTCGCATCGGCGAAGTGATGCGATTGGGCACTGATAGTCCTCCCAAATCCGGCAGGCTTCACACATCTGTGGACTTTGAAATATGCCACCTTTTCAAGATCTATGAGCCATTTGTTCCACTTCTGCTGAAAAGCTGGAGGTATTGGATTATCCCAATCACACTTCGTCCTGCATAACCCCTGCAACAACAGCTTGGCAGGGAGTACCACAGGTGCGAGGAACCCCAATGGATCGTAGACAGATATGATGATGGATAGCATGCCTCGTTTGGTTGCCGGCTTCTCCTTGACTTTCAGCTTGAATTTGAAAAGTATCTGTCTCGATACACCACTGCAAACCCAAAGCTCTGTCCAACGGCAGCTTATCCCTGTCCAGATCAAGCTCATACAGGTCTTGGACTTGAGATCCTCTGGGAGGCTTTGCAGTACTTTTCGACTATTACTAATCCATTGAGTGAGGGTAAACCCTCCTCTGCCGCAAATGGTTATAAGGTTTTTAACCATGGTGACTGCATCTTCTTCAGAGGGTAGACTCTTCAGTAAGTCATCCATATAGAAATTTCGGTTGACCGTTTCAATCACTTCTGTTGGAAAGTTGGCCTGATTGTCTACAGCAGTGTTTCTAAGATCAAGGCAGGCAACACTGGGTGATGAAACAGCTCCAAATAAATGGACAGTCATGCGATACTCTACAAGACCTTGCCCAGGTTACCTTGAGGCCACCATAACGGGACGTAGGGTCCTTCACCTTCACAACTGTTAATCACCTTCCAAGGCTTCATCAACTTGGAGGCGTTTGTACCAATTAACAGGTCAACGTCAGCATTTATATGGGGAATTTTTACATCCTCTAAATAAGGCCATTTTCTCAGCTCCCTTTCACTGATTATGTTGGCTGTTGAGACAGGCATCTCTTTCTGGGTACACACTTTGAGAGGTAGATAGAAGCACTCACCAAAAAAATCCAGAAATTTCCAAACCATCAACAATGGAGCTTTCTACTGCGTTATTATGGCCCAAGGTGCGAATATGAATCTTGCATTTGCGTCCTTCCATGTTCAACTTGTCAATGAGCTTCCTGGTGCAGAAAGTTCCTGTATTCCCTGGGTCCAAAAAAGCATATGTTTCAATAACCTTGTTTCCCTTTAAGCACTTTACCTTAACGGGCAAAATTGGAAGAATTCCATTGCAGTGGCCAGCCCCTGTGAGACAACAAGCAGAGGATGCTGTATAGCTGTCAGAAGTATTTGACTGCTCAGTAACTTTCTGCTCACCATCTTTCTGAACCTTTTGATTAACCCTTTCCTTCTCTCCTACGTGCAAATCACTGGGGTGCGTTCGGTTGCACTTGTTGCAAATGATGCACCTGTCGCAATTCTTACTCAAGTGTCCTGTGCACAAACAACTAAAACACAAACCTTTTTCCTTTAGATAGTCCAGTTTCTCCCTGTTTGTCTTTCTTCCCAGTTTAAAACATTGTTCCAAAACATGATTACCAGCAGCACAATACAGACAGGAAATAGAATCAGTCTTGGTAAAGGATGTCAGTTTGTTCTGAGCCTTTTCCTTCTTGTTACTATCTGGTTTGCTGTATCCATCCTCAATGACCACCTGTGTTGCAAAGCTGTTTCTTCCCAGCTGAGGTTTCACCTGTGACTTACTTACTTTTATAGCTCCTTTGATAACAGGTGAAGTGTCCTGTATGTCACCAAAGACTGGATCTGAAGTGATTCTGACCTGGCACTCAATGTACCCCACAATGTCTGAAAATCGTGCTCTTCGACCAGTTTTCTCCAGTATCTCACCTGCCTTTGCTCTCCACTTGTCTCTGAGTTTATACGGAAGCTTCTGACTCAGAATCTTTATGTTTGCTGGCATGTTAAGTTCCTCCAAGTACTGAAGATCATCCATAGCGTTGGAACACTCAAGTAGGAAAAGTCCATAAGCTTTGAGCGCTTTGGGGTCCTCAGCTTTGATACTTGGCCATCCTGTGACCTTCTCCGTGTAGGCCTCTGTTATCTTAAACTCATTTCCAAAGTGCTCCTTGAGCAATTTTTTAGCAACAGCAAATCCTTTATCTGCAGTCATATGAAGGCAGCTGCGCACAATATCTCTTGGCTGTCCCCTAGTAAATTGCTCAAGATAGTACAAACAGTCTCCTTTACAGCTGGTGTTTGCTTCCACGCAATGTTCAAATGCCTTTATAAATATGTTGAACCTTAGAGGATCTCCATCATAAATTGGAATTTCTCGGGTCGGCAGCAAATGTAACGTTTGCATTTTAACAAGGAGAGCTGTTATGTCATTCTGTTGTTGCAGCAAATTGTAGAGACCTGCTGTCTGATGTTGGCTTTGGCAAGATAGTTGGCGTGGCTTATGGTGAAGCATTGCTTTGTAGAGGTAGAGATACATGTCGCTGTTTGAAATGCTGTCTTGAGGTTGAATCTGATCATCCTCTTCCTCATTCTTTCCACCAGCAGCACTTCTTCCATTGCTGGTATCAACCTCATTTCCATTTACAGCATTGACATCAACAGTTTGAATTTCAATTTGACCTGGCAAATCATCATGATCATCATCCACTTTAGTAACTGAACAAGCTTTAGTGTCATACAACCATTGTTTTGTACCCACAAAAAAGTCATTAAAATTCAACATTTTAGCTTGGTACCATATTTCATGTTTGTTTGCTTCATCAGTAGGCAATAAACCCAATAAAGATGTATGCACATGCTTTATCTCGTCA
The DNA here is from genome assembly GCF_963082965.1 of Carassius carassius. NCBI lineage: Eukaryota > Metazoa > Chordata > Actinopteri > Cypriniformes > Cyprinidae > Carassius > Carassius carassius. The sequence continues at coordinate 8,738,521 of NC_081789.1, forward strand.
CACAACTTATTGAACGAGTTAAATTCATTTTCAACCTCACTTACATGCTCTTTATCATCCATCAATTTAGCAATAGATGTTTTTTGCTTTTGACAGTTTACTAAATTTAGACTTTCTTTCCTTTTCTAAAGCGCTTATTTTTTCCAACAAAGCTTTGGGTGTTAATTTAACCACATGTTTTTCAGTTACATATTTTACCCCTACATCCACACAAAATTCAGTCTCAAGTCCAAGTTGGCTTTTTTCCTTTTCGGCCATAATGACCATGCAAAGTTGGCTTATTATTCAATAAGGCCGCAAATAGTTTTGTGTTGCGCAACAACTCGTCTAGATGCGCGTATTCCGGTGACCCTTTAGCTCACTCCGGTACAGCTCCTTTCAGCAATCGGCAACTCCAAACATTTGCCCACCTCACATCCGTGGTTTCCAAACGAACACGTTAAATCCACAACATAACAGGTCCTCACAGTTTTCGACCTACTTGTATTGACTAAGTCCTAAACGAAGTCTAGTACTGGTTGCTAATAAAACGGATTAAGTTTAGACGTGTGCTCTTGCGACCTCACATAATACAAACAGAGAGTTCAGTAATGTTTCGCCATGAAACAGGAAGTTGATGTAACTCAGGCAAGCAATGTCCGATCTTCCCCAAACTTCACACGTGTGATAGGTGTTCTGTCCTGAACAAACTCTCATGACCAAATTCAGTTATAGTCATAGCGCTACCTACTGGTAACAGGAAGTTACATGGTTAACACTGTTATGGACTCCTAGGAACATATTAAAAAGTGTCAACAAGTGTTAAATAAGCTGGCATCATGCTAGATACATACTAATACATATACATGCCAGCAACACTTAGCTAAGTGCTAAAGCATGCTACTAATGTAGTGATAAAGGATGTTGCTGTAAAAAAGGCAAGCAATGTCCGATCTGCCCCAATCTTCACAAGAGTCCTGTCCTGTACACATCAACATGCCCGTATTCGGTTATAGCCATAGCGCCATCTACTGGCAACAGGAAGTGTCATTTGTAACACTGTTATGGACTCCTAGCAACATATTAAAAAGCATCAACAAGTGCTAAATATACTGGCAACATGCTAGAAATGTACTAAAACATGATAACAGCACTTAGCTAAATGTTAAAGCATCCAATTTTTGAAGTGAAACAGGAAGTTACTGTAATTCAGGTATATAGTGCTCAATCTGCCCCATATTGAAAAAAAAAATTAATAAGAGTCCTCTTCTGAACACATCAACATGCCCGTATTCGATGATAGTGCCACCTGCTGGCAACAGGAAGTGGCATGTTTAAAACTTTTATGGACTCCTTGCAAAATAATAAAAAGCATCAACACGTGTTTAATGGGCTGGTAAAATTCTAGAAGCATAATAAAACATGCTAGTAACACTTAGTTAAAGCATGCAACTATTGCATTGAATGAGAAAGTTGTTGTAACTCAGGCTAGCAACGACCGATCTGGCTCATACTTCACACATTTGTCATTTTATACTAACTTAAACATGAGATGTCTGATCTGCTCGAAAACTTTGCATGTTTGGTAAGAATCCTGGCCTGAAGACATAAACATGCCGATATTCAGTTGTAATCATAGCGCCACCTGTTGGCAGCAGGAAATGTGGCACAAATATTTACTATTTTATAGTAAATAAAATACTATTGTTCCCCTAAGGATTATTCCTATTATTATTATTGTTATTTTTTTTTTTTATCAAACCTTCCGGGGGTTTTTGGGGGCCTTAACATGCTCAAAAACTCTTGAAAATTGGCACACACATTGGAATCTGCAGCCATCAGGACGCCACAGAGACTGGGACACGGGCGTGGCACAGGGGCTCTACAGCGCCCCCTGGAACACAGTCAGAAATCTTGAACCATAGCTCACACACACTTGCATGTATTTATATGAAACTCAGTACACTTATAGATCTCATTGAGCTGAACAACTTTTGCGCTCTATGTCATAGGCTCCGCCCAACAGGAAGTCAGCTATTCAGGGCTGTTTAAAAAAAACATGCTCTGGAATTTGATATACTTGTCATAGGTTTTTTATTTGATTGCCACCAAACTCGGTGAACATGATCTCAAGACATTGGGGATGAAAAATTGCCAGGGGATTTTTGATATCTCGAACGGTTTGCCCGTGGCGTGGCGTTGAAATTAGGGCAAAAAATGAGAAACAGGAAATGCCTTATAACATCCATATACATTTCCTGAGTTTCATCAAACGTCATCAGTTTGTTCGTTGTATTATGCTGATCGTATATATGTGACTATTAAGAGTCAATTTTAAAGCGCCACCAACTGCCAGCAGGAAGTGAGTCATTTTCAAAATGCTTTGAATACAGCATCTTATTTTTACTCGATTTGCTTCAAACTTCGTCAAAATAATGACAAAACATTGCTGATGTAAATCTGTTGTGGGGATATTGATATCTTATATATTGTTGCCATGGCAACGTGTCAAACTTGAATATTCTGTTATGGTGATTTTGAGGCAGATAACAACCTCAGATTTACATGAAACTCAAAACACATATCAGTATTATTGATAGCTAGACAATGGAAAAAAGCTTTTAAAAGGGTGTGGAAGAGGCACTCTATAGCGCCACCTTTTGTCAAAAGTGGGGGGGTTAGTTTTAGTTACAGACACCAAACTCGGTACGTATATTGTTCTTATCAAGACGGACAACTTTCTAATTCACAGTCATCAGCTACGACCAACAGGAAGTCGGCTATTTTGATTTGAATGTGTATTTTTGAGATTTTACAGTTGTGAATTAATGCATACTCCTCACAGGGGAAGTACACTATACACACCAAACTTTGTCTACATGAAGAAAAAACATTGAGGAACTGAAATTGCGAACGGATTTTGGTTAGCTTGAACGGTTTTGTCGTGGTGATTTTTTGAAATGACAGTAAAAAGGGAATCATTAATTGTCTTGTATTTTTACATTGCAGCTTCCAAACACTTAAAAGCATTTTTTCATACAGAGATCAAATCATTCTGAGGACATATGCATAGTTTCATGACTTTACAACACTGTATGATTAAAAGAAAATTAAAAAAACTGTCAGACATCTCAACTCACTCTGTCCCTCTGTTTGAGGAATGTATGTGTGCTGACTGAAGCCTGGTTTATACTCGACGCGTCCACAGGAGCGCGAAGGTGCGCGCGGCAAAAATGACGTCATTGCGGTGTGGGCGGTCCTGCGCGTTGGGTTCGCAAGACCCAATTTCGCCTGGCGGTGTGCGCGACATTTTTTGTAACAACGTGCGCGGCGCCGCATCCGAAGATGAACGACTTCGAAGCGACTTTGTCCGAGCTGGTTCGTCTGTACCAGCATATTTATGATCCCTCCATGGAAGAAGTGGTGACTCAGGTGGATACAAGAACAATCCTTCGATATTAAACGAACTTGGTTGGCTGTTCCAGTTTGTAAAGCACCGTGAAACCGATTCCAATGTGGAAGTTGAGGTGAGCAATATTTTTGTTTAATTACTTTTTCTCTTTTAAAAGAAAAACAAGGTATTACTCACATTTGGGGGGGGGTAATTTAATTTCGTTTTGTTCTGACGTAATTATATGATGCACTGTAACACTTTTTGCATTTTGTCTTTTAGTTAACATCAACAAACACAACAACTCTTCTTCAGCATTAAGCACGTCCAGAGCCAGAGGCGCCATGTTCTCAGTGTTGTTGTTCCGGCAAACTACTTTTTCGCCGCCGATTCCAGGTGGTTTAGAGGAGAATTACTCCGAGTCGCCCCCTGTCGGTTAAAAAAATAGTACAACGGCGAGCGCGTCAAGTATAAACGCCTCGTCCGTTTGCGGAGGTGCGCGCGCAGTCTGCGGAGACTCGCGCTGCGGAGCCAGGCGAAAGTATAAACAAGGCTTGAGTGTGTGTGTCTGTGTGTGAGTGGGGGATGGGCATGAGCACATGAGTGGCAGACACAATTAGAGAGAGAAAGAGAGAGAGAGAGAGAGAGACTTAAACATCTCTTTATTCACCAGAAATAAAACTGTATTTTAAATTGTTTTTTTTTTTGTTGTAGTTGTTGCTAATTGTGCGGTTTTTTCATTACAGCTTAAGAAATCTCTTCCTTACCCTTTTCTGACAGTTTCAGGAACACGTACGATCACACCGGTGTGATCAGTCTTGGCTGGTCCCTGGAGCGTACGATCACACCGGTGTGATTAGAACGTTCAGTAAATCACGTGATCAACTGCTAAATTCAAAATTTCAAACTTTAGCTTTCACTGCTTTCCCGCTTTGACTGGCACTGAGCCAGAGACAGACGTGCTCAGCTACAATTATTATCACAACTGTTCAGTGTATTTTAATGTTTATTTTATGTTTCATTCACTTTAAATTACACTACACAATAACAGAAATACAGGTTGTTATTGCACACTCATATTTATAACAGTAAAAGAACATTTTAAACATGTAATATTAATATTTATTCAAGTCAAACACATACCTTGTAGATAACAGCTGTTTCACACCGCAAGTGTCAGCGACGCGTGAACAGCGGGTATTTTTTCAGACGTGCGTGCATGTTAATCAATGAGTGCATTCACTCCAGGAGCAGCGTGTGAGCGTCAAGCAGGAGCGTCGCGTGAGATGCAGTGAAGCGGGGGTTACAGTCATTTATTCCGGGAAACATGGATGATCTTGCATGTTGTAAATCCAGCAGGCTCTAAGTCCAACTCTCCATCAGCGTTGTAAACAAATAATGGCGGCGCCCATAGCCCGTCACGTGATAACTTACCGATCAACAAACATGATGTTTTTTTTCACCAAGTATTAATACCACATTAGGAGTTAACTTAAATATATTTAACGATGTTAATAACTACAAGTTTGTAAATATTTTGTATAAAAAAATAAAAATATTTTAACTGTCATGGATTGCAGTCTTTTTTTCCCGCTGATAACTGATGTAAAGCTGACGTCACCGTTACCTCACAATCGCCTTTGTTGTAATTTAAAGACACAACTTTAATCCAGCTCACCAACATAAGAGAAAATGACAGATAATACATTTAAAAGAAGAAAACTGACAAATGAGGAAATTGAGGACATTTTTTTTAATTCTGATGAGGAGATTTTTGACAGCGAGGCAGAGAGTGACAGTGATGAGGATCTTCCCCCAAATCTTGAAGCTCTGGACAACTTTGAAGATGAAGAGATGACACCAGTTCCTAATGAGGCAGAAGAGATAACGTTAAACTCGTTGTGGAAGGCAACCAACCTTTTTTATCCTCCTGGCCCAGGCAATTTTAACAACCAGCACTGTGGTGTGCAAAATCCACCAGAATCACCCAGTGAGGTAAATTGTTTTAAATTGTTTCTAACGGAAGATGTCATGGGAGAAATTGTGGAGGAAACAAACCGCTATGCCTCTGACTTGCAAGAGAAGGAAATGAAAGGGAAGCTGGTTAAATGGGTTCCAACAAATATCCCTGAAATGTACACATTTTTAGTGTCAGTTCTCTTAATGGGTGTGATCAAAAACCATCACTTCGTGATTACTGGAGCACAGACCCCATGCTCTTGACCCCATTTTTTGGGTCTTTGTTCTCACAGGATCGCTTCCTTCTGCTCCTCCGCTGTCTTCACTTTGCAAACAATGCGACAGCAGTTTCCAATGACCCGCTGAAAAAAATTAGACACATATTCACTGCGCTCACCTCCTCTTTTCGTCGCATTTTTGTGCCATACAGGGATCTGTGTGTGGATGAGTCACTGATGAAGTGGAAAGGCAGGCTGGCATTTCGTCAGTTCATTCCATCCAAACGGCACAGATTTGGGATCAAGTTTTTTGTTTTGTGTGATGTGCTAACTGGTTATGTGGAGGACATGATCATTTACACCGGATCCTCCACTGACATCCAACATTACCCAGGACTTGGGATTTCTGGGTCCGTTGTGATGACACTCTTAGCACCTTACGTAAGCAAATGTCATGTTCTATATGTTGACAACTGGTACAGTAGTCCCACACTTTTCCAGCACCTCTTGTCACTTGGCACTGGAGCTTGTCCCAGATAGCAAACAGTCATTGAAACTATGCTGAATCAACATTCCGTTGTCAACATTAAGTCATTGAATCAACATCTAACTCTGATGTTGATTCAACATCATTTTGCACCCTGATTTAATGTTGAAACAATGTTGAAATTCTGTCCATAGATCAACGGAATTTCAATGGTATTTCAATTATCAGGAATATTGAAACAATGTTGAAATTTCAACTGAACTAAGGATCAACGTGATTTCAATGGAATTTCAATTGTTTTTAAATGTTAATTTTAAATGTAATGCCATAAATTAAATAGCCTGCTTTATCTACAGCCAGGATGTTAAAAAGTAATGGAACATTTGAAATCTTGTATAAAACACAGAACACACCACACTATTTAAAATCAAATTCATGTTTATTAGCCTCTCTGCTCTTTATTTACACTTCATTGTCATCTGATGCCTGCATAAGTTGTTGTCCAGTCCCTCCTGCCCGGTCTGGCGCATAGCGCAGCCACTTTTGCACAGCTTGTGCAAAAGAAAATTGGGTGATGGTAGCTGTCCCCATCTGCTGAGTAAGAGCATCTAAAACAGAAGATAAAATCACAATGCAAAATAGCATTTAAGTTAAACAGAGCATATATTTGAAGACTTGGAACAAATTCAGTAGCCTAGGCCTATGATTTTTCAATGATCGGATAAGGCAATAAGTCCTCTTGTTGTAGGCTAGATCATATCTCCCCTATAGTCAAAGCACTTTTCAAAACTGCCTGTTCATGGATGTATTCGAATTAAAGGGAGGCAAAAAGGATTAGCTTGCAGTGACTTCTTTCATAAGGAAAATGTATGAGGCCAAAGTGACTCTAAACATTTTATGTTTATTATTTTATTAGTTCAGAAGTAGTTGTTAACTCCACAAATGTAATCAAAATAACTGGATACTAATTAAATAGTTAATGTAGATTAGAGTTACCATAGACAAAAGATGTTTTGACAAAATAATCTTGGACAAAAACCGTTGCATTCAGTTTTGGACGAGGTTTTGGGCTGGAAAACCTTGCTGACATCTGGCAACCCTGCAGGTCGACAGCTGACATTAGGGCTGCTTCACGATTGACACACCTCTCTGGCTACCAACCAAAGGTAAGTTAACGTTACTGTTATATATAACGTTACACATTAGACATTATATTGCTAACGTCACTTGGACTGTAAGATAGTTTGCTGTGGTCTAGTTCCCAAATTTTCTAAATAATAATAATAAAAACCAATATGGTAAGGTAGGCAACACATGCTCCAATTCCTGTCAGAAAATGCACGTTGCCTACCTGACCATAATGCTGACCTATCGCAGGGTGGTATTGGGTATGGTATTATTTATACTTTTGGGATGAAAATATTAACATGATTAACACGTGCAGGCGTGGCGTTTCAGCTGCGTCGCGTGCCTGACGCGTATTGCTTTCTTTTCCTGTCAAATGTCAAGAGCGCATTATTGTAGCGCGAAAGTACATTGCACTGAACACGTTTTAAGTGCAGGCATATACTCTAAGCGAGCCCAGAGACAATTCTTACAAGAGCAGCGTGTATCTGAGAGCGCCCCCCAGTTCCAGCGCGCAAGCAGAGATGTTCGCGCTTGGCACTTTAAATTCCAAGCGTGAGCAGAGAGATTCGCGCTCGTGCATTATATTAATGTACTTTCGCGCTACAATAATGCGCTCTCTACATTTGAAAGGAAAATAACGCCATAGACGCTGTGCTACTGCTGTTAGGTCAGAGCCAGAGGGAGGGCCGCCAATAGACAAGTCTACATTTGGATTAGCGGTGTGTTGCTCTTATCTTTACGGCAACATTTCAACTGTTTCTCATTTTGAGGTGAACTAATCCTTTAACAATTATAGATCACTGTTACAAGTCACTGAATGCTGAGGTTTATTTTTGGATTATTGTGTTAACTTCGTGCTAAGATTCCTGGTGCTGCATGGGGTGAGTTGGGGTGTGCATTAAGGCCCTTTGGCTTGCAGCCTAGGATTGATAATATAATGGTGATTGAAAATGGAGCAGGACTTACCAAACAAAGATCGGCAGAGTGCCAACTCTTTAAAGGGACGTTTTTGTTTGGTAGGCTCCTTGTTCTTTTTTCCAGCCCAGTTCAGTCTTGAAGCCAGTTCATTCGACAACTGGTGTGCCATCATACGGCGGATCCTCACCTCTAGGGTAGTCCCTCCAATGGTGGCGAGATGAGCAGTCTGGCAAAGTATTACACATTTGCAGCGTTAAAGGGATACTCCACTTTTTTAGGCTCATTTTACAACTCCCCCAAAGTTAAACAGTTGAGTTTTATCGTTTGCGAATCCATTCAGCGGATCTCTTAATCCTTCTTTAGAAGAATGTCAGTAACCAGACAGTTTCTGGTCCCATTGACTTCCATAGTATACATTTTTTCCTACTATGGAAGTCAATGGGACCAAAAACTGTCTGTTTACTGACATTCTTCTTCTTCCTCACCAATCTCGTATATTTTAGCAGTAAACGCAATGTATTTGTCCCTTAATGTCCGTCCCTCCCCTGCCACAGCGTACTCTCCCGTCATCTACAGACTGGAGCTGCTGTGAAACACCCCTCTATACAGTGCTTCAAGATCAAACATAATTTTCAGCCAATTTGGTCTGTGCAGAATTATAATTTTTTTCAGTCTGAATGTAACTTGGATTGATAAAGGCATACTGAAAAAACAGCAGTTTTAAGGAGATATTGAAATGAGAAATGTGAAATTAACCCATGAGTCTACTGTCATAAAGGTCAGGCAGTTTAAGGAAGTTGTGCATACCAGTGAAGTTCTCTGACAGAATAATGATGTAACTAAAACTACCATTGCCTGTCGGTTTGTGCCATTTAACAGTGTCTCTTCTGCATGGTCCAGGGCCTCCATGGTGTGGAAGGGCAGCTCCAAGGGCTCCGACAGTGGCTGCACCACAGACTCCAATTGTCCACACCTGCAGGACTGGCGGAATTGCCTAAACTCCTCCCGCAGGTCCTTCACCTCCTTGGACAGCTATTGCAAGTGGTGCAAGTTGTTTGCAGAAATAAAATAAAATGAAATAAAAAAATGTTGTTTTGCTTACTTTGTGTGCAATAGTGTTCTGTAAAAGAACAGAAAAGTAAAAAATCTCTGTTAAAAACAGCAATTAAAATTCACAATCATACAGTGTAACTGTACTTTATACATATGTACTCAGGTAACCAATCTGTTATTAAAAATATAAAAACAAAGAAAGTTTCATATAAACAACATAATATACAAATTAAATATACAGTGGTTTATTTTTTTCAGCTACAGTTAATGTAATAGTAGCATTCAAGAAATACATGTAAAATATAAAAAACGAAATAAACTTTAATGTAGGCCTATAAAATATACAATTCTCATTAAAGCTAATGAATTACGCCTCGTTAACTGGACTCCCCCGCCCCCTCAGATCACCATAAATGTTTAAATGTTAAAGGGATTTTAATGCTAAAATATGCTATTTTTTATGCTGCACTTTCTTCCTATAGTGAATATCAAGCTACAATATATCTGTTTGTCAGCTCATATGGTTCAGTGTTAGAACTTTTGCCTAGCATGTCAGAGGTCCGGGTTTGGGTTTTAACCCACACTCGTATGTTTTTTTTATTTTTTTATTTATCAAAACTTATTATGTTTATCAGTTGTTGTATATCAGACAGGGATACGTTTGTGTATATTTATGTTTAGTAATTTCACCGGAACGAATAGACCGTCTCCACAACGGATTGAAGCGCGTGTCCGAGTGCAGACCTGATACAGTGCAGACTGTAGCCTACACAGCATCCGGGCCACTGATCGCAGCGACAACAGACACGTTGATCACTTGATAAAAATAATAAAAAATAAAACATTTAAACTCTAGATCGCCTCTTATTAAATTAAACTTATTGTACTAACGTACAATTGATGCTCAGCTAAATAATTGGAGATGTTATATTTATTTGTATTGGTACATTCGTGCCGCAAGATGTTTCTATTATGAAGTACGGGTATGTGGGCTATGCCAAAAATAAATTTCAGTGACTGCAGCACTGCGTCGGTTACTACACTAACCATCAAGTAAAACATCAGCCTAGTATTTGATTTGGTACAATTTATTAATATCGAACATTAAGCAAGCTTACCTGTACGCTTGTGCCAAGGGTCCAGAAATGAGCTGTGTCCGGTGCAGTACGTTGGGTATACTACCCGTTGATCTCCCGGTCAACCAAAAATCGATGGATTTTCAATCATATTTCCCGGTCAACTATATTTCGATGCATTTTCTATCATATTTCCCGGTCAACTATATTTCGATGCATTTTCAATCATATTTCCCGGTCAACTATATTTCGATGCATTTTCAATCATATTTCCCGGTCAACTATATTTCGATGACTTTTCAACAACCGCGTCGTTTCTCTGTCCATTATAAATCAATGACTTTTCAAAACATTCAGGGATCACCCGGAAACCAAATATCAATGCTTAATCAATCATAAAGATAACTATAGATCAATGTTGTTCCAATATTGTTGCCATCAACATTAATAACATCAGGTTTTCATCGATATTGTAATGGTGATTCAACATTTATTTTGCATTGAAATTTCAATATCAACCATAATGATGATTCAGATGGAAAAACAATGTTTATTCAATGTTGGCTTGCTGTCTGGGGTGGGACTGTGCGCGGAAACAGAAAAGGGATGCCAAAGTTCACCTGCAAGATGAAAAAAGGTGAGGTGGAATTCGAAGAGAATGGGTCACAGTTGGCAGTAAAATGGCATGACAAGAGGGATGTTCATGTCCTTACCACAGTCCATCCAACTGGTATGGCAGCCACAGGCAAGCTGGATCACCTCACTGGGCAACCAATGATGAAGCCAGTCTGTGTGCTGGAGTACAACAAAAAGATGGGTGCAGTGGACAAAGCTGATATGATGACTGGTTTTCATGAATGCACCAGAAAGTCTACCAAGTGGTACAAGAAAGTATTTTTTCATGTACTCGACACGGTTTTACTCAACAGCCACATCGTCTACCGGCAAATTACTGGTGAGAAATGGATACAAATAAATATAAACAAGATAAAAAGTGCTAACATTTTTAATTAATGTAATTTAAAGTGTTAACAAATTCACAATAATAAACAGACCACACGGTCACATACTATTATTTTCTCCTCACTTCCTATTGATGTGCTCTACTATGAGTAGGAAAGGAAATCACCTCCTTACAATTCAGGACCAACCTGATGAGAGGGCTGCTGGAGGAGTACAGCACATTGCGAGGTCCAACCAAAGGCGGGCGTCCTGCCTTGGACACTCCTCTGCGCCTTACAGCCAGGCATTTCCCATCTGAAGTCCCTCAGACCACTTCCCAGGGCAGCAAGACCAGGCGGCACTGCAAGGTCTGCCTCTCCAGCACACGCAAGGGCAAGCAGAGGCGCCTCACCAAGCACATGTGTGTGCCATGCAACACTCCCTTGTGTGCTGTCCCGTGTTTTGAGGAGTACCACACACTGAAGCATTATTAAGCCTGTAAAAAGTCAGAGTATATTAATTCATGATGATACATTGTTAATTATTATTTATTGTAATCATATTATTGTGTATAATAGTTTGCTTTAAACAAAACCATTTATTAAAAGTCAGTATATTTATAGTTTTTTGTTTAATATTTATTGTACATATATTTGTTTTTATATTTGTTTACAAAGCTGATATGATGACTGGTTTTCATGAAGCATTATTAAGCCTGTAAAAAGTCAGAGTAGCCTATATTAATGAATTTATGATGATACTTTATAATTTATTGTAATTATATTATTAAATATAAAAGGTACCAGTATGTATAATATAGTTTGTTTTAAACAAAAACATTTACCAAAAGTCAGAGTATATTTACAGATTTTGTGTTTGTTTATGATACTATTTTAATTGTTAGTCATTGTAAATATATTTGTTTTCTGTTTTGTAATAGTAATAATAAACGTTTTTGTATAATAGTTTGTATTAAACATTTACCTTACATTTTAATAAAACATACATGAAGCCCAAAACATACATTCTTTTTGGGCTATATGCACAGCTGCACTACTTCCTGAACTTCAGCCAGCTCCTTTGTTTCCGGTCTGTCATTATTGGACAAACTGATTAATCCAGGTTTGTCGGATTATTGTTGCTGTGATTCCTTAGGTCAGGCACACCTGGATTAATCAGTTTGTCCAATAATGGCAGACAGAAAACAAAGGAGCTAGCTGAAGTTCAGGAAGTAGTGCAGCTGTGCATATGCTATACATATCTCTCACTACATGGTATGAAATCTACATGGTATGACATCATCAAATTATATTTCCCTATACAAACATTTGAGCAAGCTGATAAGTGAGGTGTCACCTTTATTTATATAGCGCTTTAAACAACAACAAAAAAAAAATGTGTGTGAACATATATTAATATAATAATTGTATAGACTATATGGTCACACTTCACTTATTAGCTTACTCAAATGTTTTGTAGGCTAGGAAAATATCATTTAACAATGTCATGCCATGTAGCTTTACTCTGCTTTAACATGGCATCTTTTGATTTGCTTTGCAATTGAGAGATATAAAACTCGGTGAGCAATATACTAAAACAAACAAGAAAATTGATTTAACGTCAAATATGTGCTTTGTTATATTCACGTTATGTATAACGTATCAATTCAACTGAACCCTGACTTTACCCCCTGAATGCACGGATTATGGAACATTTTTGCAATAACTTATGCAAAATAGACAAACAAATCGTAATGACGTGAACGACCACATTTTTGAGCAGTCCGTTTTACAAGATAATTTTTATGACATAAAATCTTTATTCATATTTATTGCATGCTTGTAAATAATTCTAGATGCTTCAGAATAAAATTAACAACTAAATACTAATACTCACCGATTGTCACGCGGCATTTCTGGGGGAGATGCACCGATTGTCACGCGGCATTTCTGGGGGAGATGCACCGATTGTCACGCGGCTGTTCTGGGGGAGATGCACCGATTGTCACGCGGCGTTTCTGGGGGAGATGCACCGATTGTCACGCGGCGTTTCTGGGGGAGATGCAACAATTGTCACGCGGCGTTTCTGGGGGAGATGCAAAGTACCATGTGCAAGCGAAGTTCACAGCAGTGGAGGGAGGGGGGGGGGCAGCAAACAGAACCATTTCAACCATAGTCGGTACACGCGAACAAATTATTTAAGAGGTTTTGAATAAAAAAATTAAATAAAGCGAAATATTCAAGCTAACGTTACTCACCTGCAGACGGTTATCCATTGTGTGCGCGCCATTTTGACTGAAATGTCACATGACAAGGTTCATGCGTCTCCATGGAAATTAGAACGCGACTGATTGCAAAATAACGGTCGCAGAAAAAAACTCACGCCAGACTGCTGGTCTGACTATTTTAGAACTTACGTGCGAAAAGGTTAAAGAAAAAAAAATCTAAAAATACTTATTTGTGCTGCAAATAATAATTTCAAACTCATTTGATACTGACCACTGACACCCTGTGACATGAAATTTATTTGAATTAACATAATCTAATGGATGTAACAGCAAAACTGTTCAGCTCACAGATGAAGACTAAGCTGTAATGCAAGCAAAACTATTTCACAAATGCTTATAGGTCAATAAAATCATAACAAAACACTTTTAAATTATTTAAGGATTTGGTAACACATTAAAATAATGTCTCATTTGTTAACATTAGTAAATGCATTGGTAACACTTCATAATAGATGCACTCATTAGCTAAGCATTAGTAAATAGTCAGTTCATGCTTTATATAGCCTTCTCCCAAAATTAATAGTCATTAGTAAGCATTTTATAAATACAGCTATAATTAAATTGTTCATGGTTTATATGCAAATTTATTTTGAGGAGATTAAAGGCTGTAATCTTCCTAAAAAATAAATAAATAAATAAATAAGTAAATAAATAAACAAACACAGAACTCAGAAATATTTATTTCAAGATGCAATAAAAGAAAACTGCACATTTGAATTTATATATATATATATATATATATATATATATATATATATATAATAATGCATTTTATTTAAGGCGCCTTTCATTTAAGTCACCGTACAACAAGTAACAACAGTAACAATATTAAAACAGAAAATAACAGCAATTAACAATGTCAATAAAAAACAGCAATAATATTAGAATAGCACAACGTATTGTGGAATACTATATTAAGACTTTATATATAGGCTTTATGAACAGATATTCTAAATCTGATAGAGATTCTTGAAGGACTAGCATCACCTCCTCTTGTAAGACGGTTTGAGGAATATATCTTCCAGATAGATATCTTCCATATATGCAGAGTACGCAGTCTTCGTAGGGCACCAACTCCCAGAGGGGGCACCATCCCAGTTGCTCAAAAAAAAAAAAAACATGCACCATTCTCCCATCCGCGCTCACGACCGCTTGCACCTCATGTTTGCGGATGAATGTTCGTAATTGATGGATGGACATCTATGCCCGGGTAAAGGACATCAGCAATCCGGCACAGAGAAAAGAAAAATAGAGAAAGTAAAAAACAAAACAAAAACAGGCATAAAGTTGGCTTTCAGGCATAAAGTTGTTTCAAGACTTTCAGTCATAAAGCAATTGTAATGTGTTCATTTAAGTGCCAGCTACAATGAACACCTTATACATTTTTTATGTTTATTAAAATAAAGTGTTACTAAAGTTATATATATGTTCTGTGTATGTGATTTCAAAGTCTAGATGGGTCGGATTAACCCTTTAACTGCCGGATCCCTTGATTGCCAGAGGGTTACTGTAAATGCTTATGCCCGCTGGGCATAGGTTTCCCGATGCCACCGGTGTGGCATTGCACTGATGGCTTGAGCCCGCCATCGCTGCTTTCAGCTATATTTATTATTATTATTATTATTTTCTTTTTATTTATTAAAACTTCCGGGGGTTTTTGGGGGCCTTAACATGCTCAAAAACTCTTGAAAATTGGCACACACATTGGAATCTGCGGCCATCAGGACGCCACAGAGACTGGGACCCGGGTGTGGCACAGGGGCTCTACAGCGCCCCCTGGAACACAGTCAGAAATCTTGAACCATAACTCACACACACTTGCATGTATTTATATGAAACTCAGTACACTTAAAGATCTCATTGAGCTGAACAACTTTCGCGCTCTATGTCATAGGCTCTGCCCAACAGGAAGTCAGCTATTCAGGGCTGTTTAAAAAAAGCATGCTCTGGAATTTGATATACTTGTCATAGGTTTTTTATTTGATTGCCACCAAACTCGGTCAACATGATCTCAAGACATTGGGGATGAAAAATTGCCAGGGGATTTTTGATATCTCGAACGGTCTGCCCGTGGCGTAGCGTTGAAATTAGGGCAAAAAATTAGAAACAGGAAATGCCTTTTATATATATATATATATAAAAGGAAACTCATTCGTCTTGGCTGCTTTTTTATGTGTGTACGTATTTATTTATTTATTTATTTATTTACTTTTTTATACATTTTGTATAATTTCATAGTTTATGTATTATAATTATAAAAACACAAATAAATTTAGTCACTCGGATAGAAATATCTTAGGCCTTATCCTTTTCTGACAGTTTTAAAGATTTTAAAAATCCTAAAAAACCTTATTTGTGCTGCAAATAATAATTTCAAACTCATTTGATACTGACCTATGACATCCTGTGACATGATATTTATTTGAATTTACATGATCTCATGGATGTAACAGTAAATCTGTTCAGCTCACAGATGAAGACTAAGCTGTAATGCAAGCAGAACTTTCACAAATGCTTATAGGTCAATAAAATCATTACAAAACACTTATAAATCATTTAAGGATTTGATAACACTGTAAAATAATGTCTAATTTGCTAACATTAGTAAATGCATTGGTAACACTTTATAATAACTGCACTCATTAGTAAATAGTCAGTTCATGCTTTATAAAGTCTTGTCCCAACATTAATAGTCATTAGTAAGCAGCTTATAAATACAGCTATAAAAAACCTTTTCTTGGTTTATAAGGACATATATTAAAAAGGAGAGTAAAGGGTCAGTTATCTTCCTAAGAAAAATAAAAATAAACAAACACAACACAGATTGATAAAGAAATATTTATTTCAATATGCAATAAAAGGTATATGTATATATATATATATATATATATATATATATATATATATATATATATATATATATATATATATATATATATATATAGTAGGAGCCATTTTGGGGATGGTAAAGGTTTTGTCCACTGGGTGGTGCTGTGGCTATGTTTAATTAGAGAACCTGAGCAGCAAGTGTGTGTTGGTATTTGGGAAGCACAGTTTTTGAGTGCACTGCAGACTTGCTCTCAAGGTGGATTCTGGTTGTATGCAGTTAATAAGGTATGGCTTTGTCTGTAATTGTGAACAAGGAGAGGACACAAGAAGTTTGAGATAATTTTTAATGGAGTTCAAGTAATAAAGAAAGACATTTGTTATGCATCTACATCCGTCTGCATGGACTCTGTTTGTACGTGTTTTAAACTTGCTTACCCCTATTATCAACGGCATTGGAAAGCCAGTACACACACACACATGTATATGTATATATATATATGTATATATATATATATATATATATTTTTTTATCAAGTGTACAACTGTACAGTTTCATTTTATCCATCTTGAAAAAATATTTCTGTGTTCTGTATCCCTCTGTGTTGTGTCTGACTTTTTAATTTGGTAGATGAATGTTCCTTTAAATCTCCTTTGTGAATGCTTTAAATGTATAAATAGTCTTCACTTTAGATGAGCTCACAAAGGACTGTTACCATTAGGACTGCCTATGCATAGGGCCCGAGATCTTGTGCAGCGCCCCTGCTGACAACTAGAATAATGTTATTATACTTAAAGTATGAAAATACAATGATTGAACTTTATAGCTCAAGAACAAAACATCTATAGCTGTATTTATGAACTGCTTAATAATGCTTATTAAAGGAGTGCTATTATTATTTTTCACTTTTTCAACTTTAGTTATACTGTAATGTTGTTGTTTCAGCATAAAAAAAGTTCTGCAAAGTTACTAAGCTGAAAGTCCAATTCAAAAGGAAATATTTTATTTAACAAAAAACACTTTTTAAAAACTATAATGAACAAATAATTTGGACTACAACAAATATTGTCCGGGATTTGTGATATCACAAATATGGACGAATGGGATGAGAATTGGTTGAGCTGCACCATAGAAAGCAACGAGTGTGATATACATGTAGTTGACCATGAAGCCTGGAAGAGAAAAACAAAACTCCTTATATTCAGGTGTGAAGAATTATTAGGCATTTTTTCCTTTACTGATAAAATATGCCCAAAAAAGAGGTTTAACTCAGATTGAAAAATGTGTCACTAAAGTTATATATATTGTTCTGTGAATGTGATTTCAAAGTCTAGATGATTCGAATTAACCCTTTACTGCCGTGTCCCTTAAAACCTGACTGCCAGAGGGCTATTGTGAATGCATGTGCCCGCTGGGCACAGTTTACCTGATGCCACCGGGGTGGCGTTGCACTGATGGCTTGAGCCCGCCATCGCTGCTTGCAGCTATATTTAGGGCTCAAGCCCGAAGGGGCGAAGTTTCGTCTGATATAGGATTCAGAAGAGGGTGTGGCAAAATGGCTCGACAGCGCCACCTATACTAAGAAAATCAACAGCCTTCCAGCTATGTTTCACATACATGCACGAAAATTGGCACACATATGTAACACACCAATACCTACAAAAAAGACTCTTGGAGCAAAATTCTAAACCCAACAGGAAGTCGGTTATTTTTAATATTATGAGCAAATTTTGTGAAATTTTGGTCATTTCCATGTGTTGTATTTTAACGAACTCCTCCTAGAGATTTCTTCAAATCTACACTAAATTTGGTATGCCTAATCTAAAGGCCTTTGCGATGTTAAATTGCGAAGATCTTGAGTTTTCGTTGAAGGGCGTGTCCGTGGCGGCCTGGCGAATTTCGATGATTCGCCATGAAAAATGAAGTTGCTATAACTCAGACATACAATGTCCAATCTGCCCCAAACTTCACATGTTTGATGAGACTCCGAACCTGAACAGATTGACATGCCCATATTCAGTTATAGTCATAGCGCCACCTATTGGCAACAGGAAGTGACATATTTTACACTGCGACTAACTACTCCTAGAAATTTTATTACATCAATGTCTTTTTTGTGGTCAGTCTAATCTAAAGGCCTGTGCGATGTTAAGTTGTGAAGATCTTGAGTTTTCGTTAAAAGGCGTGTCCATGGCGCCGTGACGAAGTTCGATGTCTCGCCATGGGAATAAAAGATGTTATAACTCAGGCATAAAATGTCCGATCTTCCCAAAACTTCACATGTGTGATAAGAGTCCTGGCCTGAACACATCTGTAAGCCAATATTCCATCGGGTGTGGCAAAATGGCTCGATAGCGCCACCTATACACTTTCAACATAGCGCGCCTCGAGCTCCGTTTAACGTACATGTACAAAAATCGGTACACACATTTAACACACCAATACCTACAAAAAAAGTCTCTTGGTACGAAATCCGAAACCCAACAGAAAGTCGGTTATTTTTAATTTCATGAGCAAATTTTGTGTCATTTTTGTCATTTCCATGCGTTGTATTTTAACGAACTCCTCCTAGAGATTCATTCAGATCAACACCAAAGTTGGTATGCCTAATCTAAAGGCCTTTGCGATGTTAAATTGCGAAGGACTTGAGGTTTCGTTAAAGGGTGTGTCCATGGCGGCCTGACAAATTTCGATGTTTCGCCATGAAAAAGGAAGTTGCTATAACTCAGACATACAATGTCCAATGTGCCCAAAACTTCACATGTTTAATAAGACTCCTGATTTGAACATATTTACATGCCCATATTCAGTTATAGTCATAGCGCCACCTATTGGCAACAGGAAGTGAAATATTTTACACTGCGACAAACTACTCCTAGAAATTTTATGACATCAATGTTATTTTTGTGGTCAGTCTAATCTAAAGACCTGTGTGATGTTAAGTTGTGAAGATCTTGAGTTTTCGTTAAAAGGCGTGTCCATGGCGCCGTGACGAAGTTCGATGTCTCGCCATGGGAATAAAAGATGTTATAACTCAGGCATAAAATGTCCGATCTTCCCAAAACTTCACATGTGTGATAAGAGTCCTGGCCTGAACACATCTGTAAGCCAATATTCCATCGGGTGTGGCAAAATGGCTCGATAGCGCCACCTATACACTTTCAACATAGCGCGCCTCGAGCTCCGTTTAACGTACATGTACAAAAATCGGTACACACATTTAACACACCAATACCTACAAAAAAGTCTCTTGGTACGAAATCCGAAACCCAACAGAAAGTCAGTTATTTTTAATTTTATGAGCAAAGTTTGTGTCATTTTTGTCATTTCCATGCATTGTATTTTAACGAACTCCTCCTAGAGATTCATTCAGATCAACACCAAAGTTGGTATGCCTAATCTAAAGGCCTTTGCGATGTTAAATTGCGAAGGACTTGAGGTTTCGTTAAAGGGCGTGTCCATGGCGGCCTGACAAATTTCGATGTTTCGCCATGAAAAAGGAAGTTGCTATAACTCAGACATACAATGTCCAATGTGCCCAAAACTTCACATGTTTAATAAGACTCCTGATTTGAACATATTTACATGCCCATATTCAGTTATAGTCATAGCGCCACCTATTGGCAACAGGAAGTGAAATATTTTACACTGCGACAAACTACTCCTAGAAATTTTATGACATCAATGTTATTTTTGTGGTCAGTCTAATCTAAAGACCTGTGTGATGTTTAGTTGTGAAGATCTTGAGTTTTCATTAAAAGGCGTGTCCATGGCGCCGTGACGAAGTTCGATGTGTCGCCATGGGAATAAAAGATGTTATAACTCAGGCATAAAATGTCCGATCTTGCCCAAACTTCACATGTGTGATAAGGGTCCTGGCCTGAACAGATCTGAAAGACAATATTCCGTTGGGTGTGGCAAAATGGCTCGATAGCGCCACCTATACACTTTCAACTGAGTGCATATACACTTTCAATGGAGTGCGCCTCAAGCTATGTTTCACGTACATGTACAAAAATCGGTACACACATGTAACACACCAATACCTACACAAAAGTCTCTTGGTACGAAATCCGAATCCCAACAGGAAGTCGGTTATTTAGAATTTTCTCTGCAAAATTGGCGTTGTTTTTGCCATTTTCAGGGGTTGTACTTTAACAAACTCCTCCTAGAGATTTATTCAGATCAACACCAAACTTGGTCAGTTAAATCTAAAGGCCTTTGCGATGTCAAATTGCGAAGATCTTGAGGTTTCGTTAAAGGGCGTGTCCATGGCGGCCTGACAAATTTCGATGTTTCGCCATGAAAAAGGAAGTTGCTGTAACTCAGACATACAATGTCCAATCTGCCCCAAACTTCACATGTTAGATAAGACTTCTGCCCTTAACAGATCTACATGCCCATATTCAGTTATAGTCATAGCGCCACCTGCCGGCAACAGGTAGTGACATGTTTTACGTTGCGACAAACTACTCCTAGAAATCTTTTGACATTAATGTATTTTTTGTGGTCAGTCTAATCTAAAGGCCTGTGCAATGTTAAATTGTGGAGATCTTCAGTTTTTGTTAAAGGGCGTGTCCATGGCGCCATGACAAAATTTGATGTCTCGCCACAGCAAGAGAAGTTGTTGTAACTCAGGCATAAAATTTTCAATCTTCCCCAGACTCTGCATGTTCGATAAGAGTCCTGGCCTGAACACATCTGAAGGCCAATATTCCATTATAATGATGTCGCCACCTGCTGGCAACAGAAAGATTGGCACATATATGGAATAAACATTGATATATTCCACTTACATTTATGAGTTTAAATGCATATTTCTCACCGTTCACCTATTTACTAAAGCCACTCGCTGCCGGTGAGCCCGGGTGCGAGGGCCCGTTCATCGCTGCTTGCAGCTTTAATTAGGGCCCGAGCACCGATGGTGTGAGGACCCTCTTGGAATTGCTCCGTTTATTATTATTATTATTATTATTATTATTATTATTAGGGCCCAAGCACCGATGGTGTGAGGACCCTCTTGGAATTGCTCCGTTTATTATTATTATTATTATTATTATTATTATTATTATTATTATTATTATTATTCTCTAAGATGAATCGCATTTTTGAGAGCCTAAACATGCTCGAAAAGTCATGAAACTTTGCACTCACCTCAGAACTGGCGAAAATTTACGTCTGATGTGGGTTTCAGAAGTGGGTGTGGCAAAATGGCTCGACAGCGCCACCTATACACGTTCAACGGTGTGCGCCTCGAGCTACGTTTCACGTACATGTATGAAATTTGGTATACACATGTATCTCTCCAATACCTACAAAAAAGTCTCTTGGAGCAAAATCCGAAACCCAACAGGAAGTCGGTTATTTTTAATTTTATGAGCAGATTTTGAGTCATTTTTGTCATTTCCATGCGTTGTATTTTAACGAACTCCTCCTAGAGATTAATTCAGATCAACACCAAAGTTGGTATGCCTAATCTAAAGGCCTTTGTGATGTTAAATTGCGAAGATTTTGAGTTTTCGTTAAAGGGGCGTGTCCGTGGTGGCCTGGCGAATTTCGATGATTCGCCATGAAAAATGAAGTTGCTATAACTCAGACATACAATGTCCAATCTGCCCCAAACTTCACATGTTTGATGAGACTCCGAACCTGAACAGATTTACATGCCCATATTCAGTTATAGTCAACAGGAAGTGACATATTTTACACTGCGACTAACTACTCCTAGAAATTTTATGACATCAATGTCTTTTTTGTGGTCAGTCTAATCTAAAGGCCTGTGCGATGTTAAGTTGTGAAGATCTTGAGTTTTCGTTAAAAGGCGTGTCCATGGCGCCGTGACAAATTTCAAAGTCCCGCCATGGGAATAAAAGATGTTATAACTCAGGCATAAAATGTCCGATCTTCCCCAAACTTCACATGTTTGATAAAAGTCCTGGCCTGAACAGATCTGAAGGCCAATATTCCATCGGGTGTGGCAAAATGGCTCGATAGCGCCACCTATACACTTTCAACTGATGGCATATACACTTTCAATGGAGTGCGCCTCGATCTATGTTTCACGTACATGTACAAAAATCGGTACACACATGTAACACATCAATACCTACAAAAAAGTCTCTTGGTACGAAATCCTAATCCCAACAGGAAGTCGATTATTTTGAATTTTCCCTGCAAAATTGGTGTTGTTTTTGCCATTTTCAGGGGTTGTACTTTAACGAACTCCTCCTAGAGATTTATTCAGATGAACACCAAACTTGGTCAGTGTAATCTAAAGCCCTTTGCGATGTTAAATTGCGAAGGACTTGAGGTTTCGTTAAAGGGCGTGTCCATGGCGGCCTGACAAATTTCGATGTTTCGCCATGAAAAAGGAAGTTGCTGTAACTCAGACATACAATGTCCAATCTGCCCCAAACTTCACATGTTGGATAAGACTCTTGACCTGAACAGATCTACATGCGAAAATTCAGTTATAGTCATAGCGCCACCTATTGGCAACAGGAAGTGAAATATTTTACACTGCGACAAACTACTCCTAGAAATTTTATGACATCAATGTTATTTTTGTGGTCAGTCTAATCTAAAGACCTGTGTGATGTTAAGTTGTGAAGATCTTGAGTTCTCGTTAAAAGGCGTGTCCATGGCGCCGTGACGAAGTTCGATGTGTCGCCATGGGAATAAAAGATGTTATAACTCAGGCATAAAATGTCCGATCTTGCCCAAACTTCACATGTGTGATAAGAGTCCTGGCCTGAACAGATCTGAAGGCCAAAATTCCATTGGGTGTGGCAAAATGGCTCGATAGCGCCACCTATACACTTTCAACTGAGTGCATATACACTTTCAACGGAGTGCGCCTCAAGCTATGTTTCACGTACATGTACAAAAATCGGTACACACATGTAACACACCAATATCTACGAAAAAGTCTCTTGGTACGAAATCCGAATCCAAACAGGAAGTCAGTTATTTAGAATGTTCTCTGCAAAATTGGTGTTGTTTTTGGCATTTTCAGGGGTTGTACTTTAACGAACTCATCCTAGAGATTTATTCAGATCACCATCAAACTTGGTCAGTTAAATCTAAAGGCCTTTGCGAAGTTAAATTGGGAAGATCTTGAGATTTCGTTAAAGGGAGTGTCCATGGCGGCCTGACAAATTTCGATGTTTCGCCATGAAAAAGGAAGTTGCTGTAACTCAGACATACAATGTCCAATCTGCCCCAAACTTTGCATGTTAGATAAGACTTCTGCCCTTAACAGATCTACATGCCCATATTCAATTATAGTCATAGCGCCACCTGCTGGCAACAGGAAGTGACATATTTTACGCTGAGACAAACTACTCCTAGAGATTTTTTGACATTAATGTATTTTTGTTGTCAGTCTAATCTAAAGGCCTGTGTAATGTTAAATTGTGGCAATCTTGAGTTTTTGTTAAAGAGCGTGTCCATGGCAAAAATGACAAAATTTGATGTCTCGCCACAGCAAGAGAAGTTGTTGTAACTCAGGCATAAAATGTTTGATCTTCCCCAAACTTCACATGTTCGATAAGAGTGCAGCCCTGAACACATCTGAAGGCCAATATTCCATTATAATGATAGCGCCACCTGCTGGCAACAGGAAGATTGGAACATATATGGAATAAACATTGATATATTCTACTTATATTTATGAGTTTAAATGCATATTTCTCACCGTTCACCTATTTACTAAAGCCACTCGCTGCCGGTGAGCCCGGGTGCGAGGGCCCGTTTATCGCTGCGTGCAGCTTTAATTATGGCCCGAGCACCGATGGTGTGAGGACCCTCTTGGAATTGCTCTGTTTATTATTATTATTACTATTATTATTATTATTAGGGCCCGAGCACCGATGGTGTGAGGACCCTCTTGGAATTGCTCCGTTTATTATTATTATTATTATTATTATTATTATTATTATTATTATTATTATTATTATTATTATTATTCTCTAAGATGAATCGCATTTTTGAGAGCCTAAACATGCTCGAAAAGTCATGAAACTTTGCACACACCTCAGAACTGGCGAAAATTTACGTCTGATATGGGTTTCAGAAGTGGGTGTGGCAAAATGGCTCGACAGCGCCACCTATACACTTTCAACGGAGTGCGCCTCGAGCTATGTTTCACGTACATGTATGAAAATTGGTATACACATGTATCTCTCCAATACCTACAAAAAAGTCTCTTGGAGCAAAATCCGAAACCCAACAGGAAGTCAGTTATTTTTAATTTTATGAGCAAATTTTGTGTCATTTTTGTCATTTCCATGCGTTGTATTTTAACGAACTCCTCCTAGAGATTAATTCAGATCAACACCAAAGTTGGTATGCCTAATCTAAAGGCCTTTGCGATGTTAAATTGCGAAGATTTTGAGTATTCGGTAAAGGGCGTGTCCGTGCGACCTGGCAAATTTCGATGATTCGCCATGAAAAATGAAGTTGCTATAACTCAGACATACAATGTCCAATGTGCCCAAAACTTCACATGTTTAATAAGACTCCTGACCTGAACATATTTACATAGTGCCACCTATAGGCAACAGGAAGTGACAAATTTTACACTTCGACAGACTACTCCTAGAAATTTTTTGACATCAATGTCTT
The DNA here is from genome assembly GCF_963082965.1 of Carassius carassius. NCBI lineage: Eukaryota > Metazoa > Chordata > Actinopteri > Cypriniformes > Cyprinidae > Carassius > Carassius carassius. The sequence continues at coordinate 8,763,411 of NC_081789.1, forward strand.
TTTTATGGTCAGTATAATCTAAAGGCCTGTGCAATGTTAAATTGTGAAGATCTTGAGTTTTCGTTAAGGGGCGTGTCCATGGCGCCGTGACAAAATTCAAAGTCTCGCCATGGGAATAAAAGATGTTATAACTCAGGCATAAAATGTCCGATCTTCCCCAAACTTCACATGTGTGATAAAAGTCCTGGCCTGAACAGATCTGAAGGCCAATTTTCCATCGGGTGTGGCAAAATGGCTCGATAGCGCCACCTATACACTTTCAACGGAGTTCACCTCGAGCTATGTTTCACATACATGTACAAAAATTGGTACACACATGTAACACACCAATACCTACAAAAAAGTCTCTTGGTACCAAATCCTAATCCCAACAGGAAGTCGGTTATTTTGAATTTTCCCAGCAAAATTGGTGTTGTTTTTGCCATTTTCAGGGGTTATACTTTAACGAACTCCTCCTAGAAATTTATTCAGATGAACACCAAACTTGGTCAGTGTAATCTAAAGCCATTTGCGATGTTAAATTGCGAAGGACTTGAGGTTTCGTTAAAGGGAGTGTCCATGGTGGCCTGACAAATTTCGATGTTTCGCGATGAAAAAGGAGGTTGCTGTAACTCAGACATACAATGTCCAATCTACCCCAAACTTCACATGTTGGATAAGATTTTTGACCTGTGTTGTTTTTTCTATTTTCAGGGGTTGTACTTTAACGAACTCCTCCTACAGATTTATTCAGATCAACAACAAACCTGGTCAGTGTAATCTTAAGCCCTTTGCAATGTTAAATTGCGAAGATCTTGAGGTTTCGTTAAAGGGCGTGTCCATGGCGGCCTGACAAATTTCGATGTTTCGCCATTAAAAAGGAAGTTGCTGTAACTCAGACCTACAATGTCCAATCTGCCCAAAACTTCACATGTTAGATAAAAATTCTGCCCTTAACAGATCTACATGCCCATATTCAGTCATAGTCATAGCGCCACCTGCTGGCAACAGGAAGTGTCATGTTTTACACTGCAAAGAACTACTCCAAGAAATTTTATTACATCAAAATTTTATTTTGGTCAGTCTAATCTAAAGGTCTTTGCAATGTTAAATTGTGGAGATCTTTAGATTTTGTTAAAGGGCGTGTCCATGGCGCTGTGACAAAATTTGATGTCTCGCCATAGGAAGAGAAGTTGTTGTAACTCAGGCATAAAATGTTCAATATTTCCCAAACTTCACATGTTCGAAATGACTCCTGGCCTGAACACATCTGAAGGGCAATATTCCATTATAATGATAGCGCCACCTATTGGCAACAGCAAAATTGGTACATATAAATGACTTTGACATATTTCACTTTTTATTTACGATTTGAAATGCATATTTCTCACCGTTCACCTTTTTACTAAAGCCACACGATGGCGGTGAGCCCGGGTGCGAGGGCCCGTTCATCGCTGCTTGCAGCTTTAATTAGGGCCCGAGCACCGATGGTGTGAGGACCCTCTTGGAATTGCTCCGTTTATTATTATTATTATTATTATTATTCTTCTTCTCTAAGATGAATCGCATTTTTGAGAGCCTTAACATGCTCGAAAAGTCATGAAACATTGCACACACCTCAGAACTGGCGAAAATTTACATCTGATATGGGTTTCAGAAGTGGGTGTGGCAAAATGGCTCAACAGCGCCACCTATACACTTTCAACGGAGTGCGCCTCGAGCTATGTTTCACGTACATGTACAAAAATTGGTACACACATGTAACACACCAAAACCTACAAAAAAGTCTCTTGGTACGATATCCTAATCCCAACAGGAAGTCGGTTATTTTGAATTTTCCCTGCAAAATTGGTGTTGTTTTTGCCATTTTCAGGGGTTGTACTTTAACGAACTCCTCCTAGAGATTTATTCAGATGAACACCAAACTTGGTCAGTGTAATCTAAAGCCCTTTGCGATGTTAAATTTTATGACATCAATGTTATTTTTGTGGTCAGTCTAATCTAAAGACCTGTGTGATGTTTAGTTGTGAAGATCTTGAGTTTTCGTTAAAAGGCGTGTCCATGGCGCCGTGACAAAGTTTGATGTGTCGCCATGGGAATAAAAGATGTTATAACTCAGGCATAAAATGTCCGATCTTGCCCAAACTTCACATGTGTGATAAGGGTCCTGACCTGAACAGATCTGAAGGCCAATATTCCATTAAGTGTGGCAAAATGGCTCGATAGCGCCACCTATACACTTTCAACTGAGTGCATATACACTTTCAATGGAGTGCGCCTCAAGCTATGTTTCACGTACATGTACAAAAATCGGTACACACATGTAACACACCAATATCTACGAAAAAGTCTCTTGGTACGAAATCCGAATCCAAACAGGAAGTCAGTTATTTAGAATGTTCTCTGCAAAATTGGTGTTGCTTTTGGCATTTTCAGGGGTTGTACTTTAACGAACTCCTCCTAGAGATTTATTCAGATCAGCATCAGACTTGGTCAGTTAAATCTAAAGGCCTTTGCGATGTTAAATTGGGAAGATCTTGAGATTTCGTTAAAGGGAGTGTCCATGGCGGCCTGACAAATTTCGATGTTTCGCCATGAAAAAGGAAGTTGCTGTAACTCAGACATACAATTTCCAATGTGCCCCAAACTTTGCATGTTAGATAAGACTTCTGCCCTTAACAGATCTACATGCCCATATTCAATTATAGTCATAGCGCCACCTGCTGGCAACAGGAAGTGACATATTTTACCCTGAGATAAACTACTCCTAGAGATTTTTTGACATTAATGTATTTTTGTGGTCAGTCTAATCTAAAGGCCTGTGTAATGTTAAATTGTGGCAATCTTGAGTTTTTGTTAAAGAGCGTGTCCATGACAAAAATGACAAAATTTGATGTCTCGCCACAGCAAGAGAAGTTGTTATAACTGATCTTCCCCAAACTTCACATGTTCGATAAGAGTGCAGCCCTGAACACATCTGAAGGCCAAAATTCCATTATAATGATAGCGCCACCTGCTGGCAACAGGAAGATTGGAACATATATGAAATAAACATTGATATATTCTACTTATATTTATGAGTTTAAATGCATATGTCTCACCGTTCACCTATTTACTAAAGCCACTCGCTGCTGGTGAGCCCGGGTGCGAGGGCCCGTTCATCGCTGCTTGCAGCTATAATTATTATTATTATTATTCTTCTCCAGGATGAATCGCATTTTTGAGGGCCTAAACATACTCAAAAAGTCATGAAACTTTGCACACACCTCAGAACCGGCGAAAATGTACAGCTGATATGGGTTTCAGAAGTGGGTGTGGCAAAATGGCTCGACAGCGCCACCTATACATGTTCAACGGTGTGCGCCTCGAGCTATGTTTCACGTACATGTATGAAAATCGGTACACACATGTAACTCTCCAATACCTACAAAAAAGTCTCTTAGAGCAAAATTCTAAACCCAACAGGAAGGCGGTTATTTTTAATATTATGAGCAAATTTTGTGTCATTTTTGCCATTTCCATGCGTTGTATTTTAACGAACTCCTCCTAGAGATTAATTCAGATCAGCACCAAAGTTGGTATGCCTAATCTAAAGGCCTTTGCGATGTTAAATTGCGAAGATTTTGAGATTCCGTCAAAGGGCGTGTCCGTGGCGGCCTGGCAAATTTCGATGATTCGCCATGAAAAATGAAGTTGCTATAACTCAGACATACAATGTCCAATGTGCCCAAAACTTCACATGTTTAATAAGACTCCTGACCTGAACATATTTACATGCCCATATTCAGTTATAGTCATAGCGCCACCTATAGGTAACAGGAAGTGACATGTTTTACACTTCGACAGACTACTCCTAGAAATTTTTTGACATCAATGTCTTTTTTATGGTCAGTATAATCTAAAGGCCTGTGCAATGTTAAATTGTGAAGATTTTGAGTTTTCGTTAAGGGGCGTGTCCATGGCGCCGTGACAAAATTCAAAGTCTCGCCATGGGAATAAAAGATGTTATAACTCAGGCATAAAATTTCCGATCTTCCCCAAACTTCACATGTGTGATAAAAGTCCTGGCCTGAACAGATCTGAAGGCCAATATTCCATCGGGTGTGGCAAAATGGCTCGATAGCGCCACCTATACACTTTCAACGGAGTGCACCTCGAGCTATGTTTCACGTACATGTACAAAGATCGGTACACACATGTAACACACCAATACCTACAAAAAAGTCTCTTGGTAAGAAATCCTAATCCCAACAGGAAGTCGTTCATTTTGAATTTTCCCTGCAAAATTGGTGTTGTTTTTGCCATTTTCAGGGGTTGTACTTTAACGAACTCCTCCTAGAGATTTATTCAGATGAACACCAAACTTGGTACACACAAAAATCGGTACACACATGTAACACACCAATATCTACGAAAAAGTCTCTTGGTACGAAATCCGAATCCAAACAGGAAGTCAGTTATTTAGAATGTTCTCTGCAAAATTGGTGTTGCTTTTGGCATTTTCAGGGGTTGTACTTTAACGAACTCCTCCTAGAGATTTATTCAGATCAGCATCAGACTTGGTCAGTTAAATCTAAAGGCCTTTGCGATGTTAAATTGGGAAGATCTTGAGATTTCGTTAAAGGGAGTGTCCATGGCGGCCTGACAAATTTCGATGTTTCGCCATGAAAAAGGAAGTTGCTGTAACTCAGACATACAATGTCCAATCTGCCCCAAACTTTGCATGTTAGATAAGACTTCTGCCCTTAACAGATCTACATGCCCATATTCAATTATAGTCTTAGCGCCACCTGCTGGCAACAGGAAGTGACATATTTTACGCTGAGATAAACTACTCCTAGAGATTTTTTGACATTAATGTATTTTTGTTGTCAGTCTAATCTAAAGGCCTGTGTAATGTTAAATTGTGGCAATCTTGAGTTTTTGTTAAAGAGCGTGTCTATGGCAAAAATGACAAAATTTGATGTCTCGCCACAGGAAGAGAAGTTGTTGTAACTCAGGCATAAAATGTTTGATCTTCCCCAAACTTCACATGTTCGATAAGAGTGCAGCCCTGAACACATCTGAAGGCCATTATTCCATTATAATGATAGCGCCACTTGCTGGCAACAGGAAGATTGGAACATATATGGAATAAACATTGATATATTCTACTTATATTTATGAGTTTAAATGCATTTTTCTCACCGTTCACCTATTTACTAAAGCCACTCGCTGCCGGTGAGCCCGGGTGCGAGGTCCCGTTTATCGCTGCTTGCAGCTTTAATTAGGGCCCGAGCACCGATGGTGTGAGGACCCTCTTGGAATTGCTCTGTTTATTATTATTATTATTATTATTATTATTATTATTATTATTATTATTATTATTATTATTATTATTATTATTATTATTATTATTATTCTCCAGAATGAATCGCATTTTTGAGGGCCTAAACATACTCAAAAAGTCATAAAACTTTGCACACACCTCAGAACCGGCGAAAATGTACATCTGATATGGGTTTCAGAAGTGGGTGTGGCAAAATGGCTCGACAGCGCCACCTATACATGTTCAACGGTGTGCGCCTCGAGCTATGTTTCACATACATGTATGAAAATCGGTACACACATGTAACTCTCCAATACCTACAAAAAAGTCTCTTAGAGCAAAATTCTAAACCCAACAGGAAGTCGGTTATTTTTAATATTATGAGCAAATTTTGTGTCATTTTTGCCATTTCCATGAGTTGTATTTTAACAAACTCCTCCTAGAAACTTATTCAGATCAACACCAAATTTGGTATGCCTAATCTAAAGGCCTTTGAGATGTTAAATTGCGAAGATTTTGAGTTTTCGTTAAAGGGCGTGTCCGTGGCGGCCTGGCGAATTTCGATGATTCGCCATGAAAAATGAAGTTGCTATAACTCAGACATACAATGTCCAATGTGCCCAAAACTTCACATGTTTAATAGGACTCCTGACCTGAACATATTTACATGCCCATATTCAGTTATAGTCATAGCGCCACCTATAGGCAACAGGAAGTGACATATTTTACACTTTGATAGACTACTCCTAGAAATTTTTTGACATCAATGTCTTTTTTATGGTCAGTATAATCTAAAGGCCTGTGCAATGTTAAATTGTGAAGATCTTGAGTTTTCGTTAAGGGGCGTGTCCATGGCGCCGTGACAAACATCAAAGTCTCGGAATGGGAATAAAAGATGTTATAACTCAGGCATAAAATGTCCGATCTTCCCAAAACTTCACATTTGCGATAAAAGTCCTGGCCTGAACAGATCTGAAGGCCAATATTCCATCGGGTGTGGCAAAATGGCTCGATAGCGCCACCTATACACTTTCAACGGAGTGCGCCTCGAGCTATGTTTCACGTACATGTACAAAAATTGGTACACACATGTAACACACCAAAACCTACAAAAAAGTCTCTAGGTACGATATCCTAATCCCAACAGGAAGTCGGTTATTTTGAATTTTCCCTGCAAAATTGGTGTTGTTTTTGCCATTTTCAGGGGTTGTACTTTAACGAACTCCTCCTAGAGATTTATTCAGATGAACACCAAACTTGGTCAGTGTAATCTAAAGCCATTTGCGATGTTAAATTGCGAAGGACTTGAGGTTTCGTTAAAGGGCGTGTCCATGGCGGCCTGACAAATTTCGATGTTTCGCCATGAAAAAGGAAGTTGCTGTAACTCAGACATACAATGTCCAATCTGCCCCAAACTTCACATGTTGGATAAGACTATTGACCTGAACAGATCTACATGCCAATATTCAGTTATAGTCATAGCGCCACCTATTGGCAACAGGAAGTGAAATATTTTACACTGCGACAAACTACTCCTAGAAATTTTATGACAACAATGTTATTTTTGTGGTCAGTCTAATCTAAAGACCTGTGTGATGTTTAGTTGTGAAGATCATGAGTTTTCGTTAAAAGGCGTGTCCATGGCGCCGTGACGAAGTTCGATGTGTCGCCATGGGAATAAAAGATGTTATAACTCAGGCATAAAATGTCCGATCTTGCCCAAACTTCACATGTGTGATAAGGGTCCTGGCCTGAACAGATCTAAAGGCCAAAATTCCATTGGGTGTGGCAAAATGGCTCTATAGCGCCACCTATACACTTTCAACTGAGTGCATATACACTTTCAACGGAGTGCGCCTCAAGCTATGTTTCACGTACATGTACAAAAATCGGTACACACATGTAACACACCAATATCTACGAAAAAGTCTCTTGGTACGAAATCCGAATCCAAACAGGAAGTCCGGTATTTACAATGTTCTCTGCAAAATTGGTGTTGTTTTTGGCATTTTCAGGGGTTGTACTTTAACGAACTCCTCCTAGAGATTTATTCAGATCAGCATCAAACTTGGTCAGTTAATTCTAAAGGCCTTTGCGATGTTAAATTGGCAAGATCTTGAGATTTCGTTGAAGGGAGTGTCCATGGCGGCCTGACAAATTTCGATGTTTCGCCATGAAAAAGGAAGTTGCTGTAACTCAGACATACAATGTCCAATCTGCCCCAAACTTTGCATGTTAGATAAGACTTCTGCCCTTAACAGATCTACATGCCCATATTCAATTATAGTCATAGCACCACCTGCTGGCAACAGGAAGTGACTTATTTTACGCTGAGACAAACTACTCCTAGAGATTTTTTGACATTAATGTATTTTTGTGGTCAGTCTAATCTAAAGGCATGTGTAATGTTAAATTGTGGCAATCTTGAGTTTTTGTTAAAAGGCGTGTCCATGGCGCCGTGACGAAGTTTGATGTGTCGCCAAGGGAATAAAAGATGTTATAACTCAGGCATAAAATGTCCGATCTTGCCCAAACTTCACATGTGTGATAAGGGTCCTGGCCTGAACAGATTTGAAGGCCAATATTCCATTGGGTGTGGCAAAATGGCTCGATAGCGCCACCTATACACTTTCAACTGAGTGCATATACACTTTCAATGCAGTGCGCCTCAAGCTATGTTTCACGTACATGTACAAAAGTCGGTACACACATGTAACACACCAATATCTACGAAAAAGTCTCTTGGTACGAAATCCGAATCCAAACAGGAAGTCAGTTATTTAGAATGTTCTCTGCAAAATTGGTGTTGTTTTTGGCATTTTCAGGGGTTGTACTTTAACGAACTCCTCCTAGAGATTTATTCAGATCAGCATCAAACTTGGTCAGTTAAATCTAAAGGCCTTTGCGATGTTAAATTGGGAAGATCTTGAGATTTCGTTAAAGGGAGTGTTCATGGCAGCCTGACAAATTTCGATGTTTCGCCATGAAAAAGGAAGTTGCTGTAACTCAGACATACAATGTCCAATCTGCCCCAAACTTTGCATGTTAGATAAGACTTCTGCCCTTAACAGATCTACATGCCCATATTCAATTATAGTCATAGCGCCACCTGCTGGCAACAGGAAGTGACATATTTTACGCTGAGACAAACTACTCCTAGAGATTTTTTGACATTAATGTATTTTTGTGGTCAGTCTAATCTAAAGGCCTGTGTAATGTTAAATTGTGGCAATCTTGAGTTTTTGTTAAAGAGCGTGTCCATGGCAAAAATGACAAAATTTGATGTCTCGCCACAGGAAGAGAAGTTGTTGTAACTCAGGCATAAAATGTTTGATCTTCCCCAAACTTCACATGTTCGATAAGAGTGCAGCCCTGAACACATCTGAAGGCCAATATTCCATTATAATGATAGTGCCACCTGCTGGCAACAGGAAGATTGGAACATATATGGAATAAACATTGATATATTCTACTTATATTTATGAGTTTAAATGCATATTTCTCACCGTTCACCTATTTACTAAAGCCACTCGCTGCCGGTGAGCCCGGGTGCGAGGGCCCGTTCATCGCTGCTTGCAGCTTTAATTAGGGCCCGAGCACCGATGGTGTGAGGACCCTCTTGGAATTGCTCTGTTTATTATTATTATTATTATTATTATTATTATTATTATTATTATTATTATTATTATTATTATTATTATTATTCTCCAGGATGAATCGCATTTTTGAGGGCCTAAACATACTCAAAAAGTCATGAAACTTTGCACACACCTCAGAACCGGCGAAAATGTACATCTGATATGGGTTTCAGAAGTGGGTGTGGCAAAATGGCTCGACAGCGCCACCTATACATGTTCAACGGTGTGCGCCTCGAGCTATGTTTCACGTACATGTATGAAAATCGGTACACACATGTAACTCTCCAATACCTACAAAAAAGTCTCTTAGAGCAAAATTCTAAACCCAACAGGAAGTCAGTTATTTTTAATATTATGAGCAAATTTTGTGTCATTTTTGCCATTTCCATGAGTTGTATTTTAACGAACTCCTCCTAGAAACTTATTCAGATCAACACCAAATTTGGTATGCCTAATCTAAAGGCCTTTGCAATGTTAAATTGCGAAGATTTTGAGTATTCGGTAAAGGGCGTGTACGTGCGACCTGGCAAATTTCGATGATTCGCCATGAAAAATGAAGTTGCTATAACTCAGACATACAATGTCCAATGTGCCCAAAACTTCACATGTTTAATAAGACTCCTGACCTGAACATATTTACATGCCCATATTCAGTTATAGTCATAGTGCCACCTATAGGCAACAGGAAGTGACAAATTTTACACTTCGACAGACTACTCTTAGAAATTTTTTGACATCAATGTCTTTTTTATGGTCAGTATAATCTAAAGGCCTGTGCAATGTTAAATTGTGAAGATCTTGAGTTTTCGTTAAGGGGCGTGTCCATGGCGCCGTCACAAAATTCAAAGTCTCGCCATGGGAATAAAAGATGTTATAACTCAGGCATAAAATGTCCGATCTTCCCCAAACTTCACATGTGTGATAAAAGTCCTGGCCTGAACAAATCTGAAGGCCAATATTCCATCGGGTGTGGCAAAATGGCTCGATAGCGCCACCTATACACTTTCAATGGAGTGCGCCTCAAGCTATGTTTCACGTACATATACAAAAATCGGTACACACATGTAACACACAAATATCTACGAAAAAGTCTCTTGGTACAAAATCCGAATCCAAACAGGAAGTCAGTTATTTAGAATTTTCTCTGCAAAATTGGTGTTGTTTTTGGCATTTTCAGGGGTTGTACTTTAACGAACTCCTCCTAGAGAGATTTATTCAGATCAACACCAAACTTGGTCAGTTAAATCTAAAGGCCTTTGCGATGTTAAATTGCGAAGATCTTGAGGTTTCGTTAAAGGGCGTGTCAATGGCGGCCTGACAACTTTCGATGTTTCGCCATGAAAAAGGAAGTTGCTGTAACTCAGACATACAATGTCCAATCTGCCCCAAACTTCACATGCTTGATGAGACTTCGAACCTGAACAGATTGACATGCCCATATTCAGTTATAGTCATAGCGCCACCTATTGGCAACAGGAAGTGACATATTTTACACTGCGACTAACTACTCCTAGAAATTTTATGACATCAATGTCTTTTTTGTGGTCAGTCTATTCTAAAGGCCTGTGCGATGTTAAATTGTGAAGATCTTGAGTTTTCGTTAAGGGGCGTGTTCATGGCACCGTGACGAATTTCGATGTCTCGCCATGGGAATAAAAGATGTTATAACTCAGACATAAAATTTCCGATCTTCCCCAAACTTCACATGTGTGATAAGAGTCTTGGCCTGAACACATCTGTAGGCCAATATTCCATCGGGTGTGGCAAAATGGCTCGATAGCGCCACCTATACACTTTCAACAGAGCGCTCCTCGAGCTCCGTTTCCCGTACATGTACAAAAATCGGTACACACATGTAACACACTAATACCTACAAAAAAGTCTCTTGGTACGAAATCCGAAACCCAACAGGAAGTCGGTTATTTTTAATTTTATGAGCAAATTTTGTGTCATTTTTGTCATTTCCATGCGTTGTATTTTAACGAACTCCTCCTAGAGATTCATTCAGATCAACACCAAAGTTGGTATGCCTAATCTAACGGCCTTTGTGATGTTAAATTGCGAAGGACTTGAGGTTTCGTTAAAGGGCGTGTCCATGGCGGCCTGACAAATTTCGATGTTTCGCCGTGAAAAAGGAAGTTGCTATAACTCAGACATACAATGTCCAATCTGCCCAAAACTTCACATGTTTAATACGACTCCTGACCTGAACATATTTACATGCCCATATTCAGTTATAGTCATAGCGCCACCTATTGGCAACAGGAAGTGAAATATTTTACACTGCGACAAACTACTCCTAGAAATTTTATGACATCAATGTTATTTTTGTGGTCAGTCTAATCTAAAGACCTGTGTGATGTTTAGTTGTGAAAATCTTGAGTTTTCATTAAAAGGCGTGTCCATGGCGCCGTGACGAAGTTCGATGTGTCGCCATGGGAATTAAAGATGTTATAACTCAGGCATAAAATGTCCGATCTTGCCCAAACTTCACATGTGTGATAAGAGTCCTGGCCTGAACAGATCTGAAGGCCAAAATTCCATTGGGTGTGGCAAAATGGCTCGATAGCGCCACCTATACACTTTCAACTGAGTGCATATACACTTTCAACGGAGTGCGCCTCAAGCTATGTTTCACGTACATGTACAAAAATCGGTACACACATGTAACACACCAATATCTACGAAAAAGTCTCTTGGTACGAAATCCGAATCCAAACAGGAAGTCAGTTATTTAGAATTTTCTCAGCAAAATTGGCGTTGTTTTTGCCATTTTCATGGGTTGTACTTTAACGAACTCCTCCTAGAGATTTATTCAGATCAACACCAAACTTGGTCAGTTAAATCTAAAGGCCTTTGCAATGTTAAATTGCGAAGATCTTGAGGTTTCGTTAAAGGGCGTGTCCATGGCGGCCTGACAAAATTTGATGTTTCGCCATGAAAAAGGAAGTTGCTTTAACTCAGACATACAATGTCCAATCTGCCCCAAACTTCACATGTTAGATAAGACTTCTGCCCTTAACAGATCTACATGCCCATATTCAGTTATAGTCATAGCGCCACCTGCTGGCAACAGGAAGTGACATGTTTTACGCTGCGACAAACTACTCCTAGAAATCTTTTGACATTAATGTATTTTTTGTGGTCAGTCTTATCTAAAGGCCTGTGCAATGTTAAATTGTGGAGATCTTCAGTTTTTGTTAAAGGGCGTGTCCATGGCGCCATGACAAAATTTGATGTCTCGCCACAGCAAGAGAAGTTGTTGTAACTCAGGCATAAAATGTTCAATCTTCCCCAGACTCTGCATGTTCGATAAGAGTCCTGGCCTGAACACATCTGAAGGCCAATATTCCATTATAATGATAGCGCCACCTACTGGCAACAGAAAGATTGGCACATATATGGAATAAACTTTGATATATTACACTTATATTTATGAGTTTAAATGCATATTTCTCACCGTTCACCTATTTACTAAAGCCACTGGCTGCCGGGGAGCCCGGGTGCGAGGGCCCGTTCATCGCTGCTTGCAGCTTTAATTATTATTATTATTCTTCTTCTCTAAGATGAATCACATTTTTGAGAGCCTAAACATGCTCGAAAAGTCATGAAACTTTGCACACACCTCAGAACTGGCGAAAATTTACGTCTGATATGGGTTTCAGAAGTGGGTGTGGCAAAATGGCTCGACAGCGCCACCTATACACGTTTAACGGTGTGCGCCTCGAGCTACGTTTCACGTACATGTATGAAAATTGGTATACACATGTATCTCTCCAATACCTACAAAAAAGTCTCTTGGAGCAAAATCCGAAACCCAACAGGAAGTCGGTTATTTTTAATTTTATGAGCAAATTTTGTGTCATTTTTGTCATTTCCATGCGTTGTATTTTAACGAACTCCTCCTAGAGATTAATTCAGATCAACACCAAAGTTGGTATGCCTAATCTAAAGGCCTTTGCGATGTTAAATTGCGAAGATTTTGAGTTTTCGTTAAAGGGCGTGTCCGTGGCGGCCTGGCGAATTTCGATGATTCGCCATGAAAAATGAAGTTGCTATAACTCAGACATACAATGTCCAATCTGCCCCAAACTTCACATGTTTGATGAGACTCCGAACCTGAACAGATTGACATGCCCATATTCAGTTATAGTCATAGCGCCACCTATTGGCAACAGGAAGTGGCATATTTTACACTGCGACTAGCTACTCCTAGAAATTTTATGACATCAATGTCTTTTTTGTGGTCAGTCTAATCTAAAGGCCTGTGCGATGTTAAGTTGTGAAGATCTTGAGTTTTTGTTAAAAGGCGTGTCCATGGCGCCGTGACGAAGTTCGATGTCTCGCCATGGGAATAAAAGATGTTATATCTCAGGCATAAAATGTCCGATCTTCCCCAAACTTCACATGTGTGATAAGAGTCCTGGCCTGAACACATCTGTAGGCCAATATTCCATTGGGTGTGGCAAAATGGCTTGATAGCGCCACCTATACACTTTCAACATAGTGCGCCTCAAGCTCCGTTTCACGTACATGTACAAAAATCGGTACACACATGTAACACACCAATACCTACAAAAAAGTCTCTTGGTACGAAATCCGAATCCAAACAGGAAGTTGGTTATTTAGAATTTTCTCTGCAAAATTGGCATTGTTTTTGCCATTTTCAGGCGTTGTAGTTTAACGAACTCCTCCTAGAGATTTACTCAGATCAACACCAAACTTGGTGAGTTAAATCTAAAGGCCTTTGCGATGTTAAATTGCGAAGATTTTGAGTTTTCGTTAAAGGGCGTGTCCGTGGCGGCCTGGCGAATTTCGATGATTCGCCATGAAAAATGAAGTTGCTATAACTCAGACATACAATGTCCAATCTGCTCCAAACTTCACATGTTTGATGAGACTCCGAACCTGAACAGATTGACATGCCCATATTCAGTTATAGTCATAGCGCCACCTATTGGCAACAGGAAGTGACATATTTTACACTGCGACTAACTACTCCTAGAAATTTTATGACATCAATGTCTTTTTTGTGGTCAGTCTAATCTAACGGCCTGTGCGATGTTAAGTTGTGAAGATCTTGAGTTTTCGTTAAAAGGCTTGTCCATGGCGCCGTGACGAAATTTGATGTGTCGCCATGGGAATAAAAGATGTTATAACTCAGGCATAAAATGTCCGATCTTGCCCAAACTTCACATGTGTGATAAGGGTCCTGGCCTGAACAGATCTGAAGGCCAATATTCCATTGGGTGTGGCAAAATGGCTCGATAGCGCCACCTATACACTTTCAACTGAGTGCATATACACTTTCAATGGTGTGTGCCTCAAGCTATGTTTCACGTACATGTACAAAAATCGGTACACACATGTAACACACCAATATCTACGAAAAAGTCTCTTGGTACGAAATCCGAATCCAAACAGGAAGTCAGTTATTTAGAATGTTCTCTGCAAAATTGGTGTTGTTTTTGGCATTTTCAGGGGTTGTACTTTAACGAACTCATCCTAGAGATTTATTCAGATCAGCATCAAACTTGGTCAGTTAAATCTAAAGGCCTTTGCGATGTTAACTTGGGAAGATCTTGAGATTTCGTTAAAGGGAGTGTCCATGGCGGCCTGCCAAATTTCGATGTTTCGCCATGAAAAAGGAAGTTGCTGTAACTCAGACATACAATGTCCAATCTGCCCCAAACTTTGCATGTTAGATAAGACTTCTGCCCTTAACAGATCTACATGCCCATATTCAATTATAGTCATAGCGCCACCTGCTGGCAACAGGAAGTGACATATTTTACGCTGAGACAAACTACTCCTAGAGATTTTTTGACATTAATGTATTTTTGTGGTCAGTCTAATCTAAAGGCCTGTGTAATGTTAAATTGTGGCAATCTTGAGTTTTTGTTAAAGAGCGTATCCATGGCAAAAATGACAAAATTTGATGTCTCACCACAGCAAGAGAAGTTGTTGTAACTCAGGCATAAAATGTTTGATCTTCCCCAAACTTCATATGTTCGATAAGAGTGCAGCCCTGAACACATCTGAAGGCCAATATTCCATTATAATGATAGCGCCACCTGCTGGCAACAGGAAGATTGGAACATATATGGAATGAACATTGATATATTCTACTTAAATTTATGAGTTTAAATGCATATTTCTCACCGTTCACCTATTTACTAAAGCCACTCGCTGCCGGTGAGCCCGGGTGCGAGGGCCCGTTCATCGCTGCTTGCAGCTTTAATTATTAGGGCCCGAGCACCGATGGTGTGAGGACCCTCTTGGAATTTCTCCGTTTATTATTATTATTATTATTATTATTATTATTATTATTATTATTATTATTATTATTATTATTATTATTATTATTATTCTCTAAGATGAATCGCATTTTTGAGAGCCTAAACATGCTCGAAAAGTCATGAAACTTTGCACACACCTCAGAACTGGCGAAAATTTACGTCTGATATGGGTTTCAGAAGTGGGTGTGGCAAAATGGCTCGACAGCGCCACCTATACCCGTTCAACGGTGTGCGCCTCGAGCTACGCTTCACGTACATGTATGAAAATTGGTATACACATGTATCTCTCCAATACCTACAAAAAAGTCTCTTGGAGCAAAATCGGAAACTCAACAGGAAGTTGGTTATTTTTAATTTTATGAGCAAATTTTGTGTCATTTTTGTCATTTCCATGCGTTGTATTTTAACGAACTCCTCCTAGAGATTAATTCAGATCAACACCAAAGTTGGTATGCCTAATCTAAAGGCCTTTGCGATGTTAAATTGCGAAGATTTTGAGTTTTCGTTAAAGGGCGTGTCCGTGGCAGCCTGGCGAATTTCGATGATTCGCCATGAAAAATGAAGTTGCTATAACTCAGACATACAATGTCCAATGTGTCCAAAACTTCACATGTTTAATAAAACTCCTGACCTGAACAGATTGACATGCCCATATTCAGTTATAGTCATAGCGCCACCTATAGGCAACAGGAAGTGACATATTTTAAACTTCGATAGACTACTCCTAGAAATTTTATGACATCAATGTCTTTTTGTGGTCAGTCTAATCTAAAGGCCTGTGCGGTGTTAAATTGTGAAGATCTTGAGTTTTCGTTAAGGGGCGTGTCCATGGCGCCATGACAAAATTCAAAGTCTCGCCATGGGAATAAAAGATGTTATAACTCAGGCATAAAATGTCCGATCTTCCCCAAACTTCACATGTGTGATAAAAGTCCTGGCTTGAACAGATCTGTAGGCCAATATTCCATCGGGTGTGGCAAAATGGCTCGATAGCGCCACCTATACACTTTCAACATAGCGCTCCTCGAGCTCCGTTTCAAGTACATGTACAAAAATCGGTACACACATGTAACACACCAGTACCTACAAAAAAGTCTCATGGTACGAAATCCTAATCCCAACAGGAAGTCGGTTATTTTGAAATTTCCCTACAAAATTGGCATTGTTTTTGCCATTTTCAGGGGTTGTACTTTAACGAACTCCTCCTAGAGATTTATTCGGATGAACACCAAACTTGGTCAGTGTAATCTAAAGCCATTTGCGATGTTAAATTGTGAAGGACTTGAGGTTTCGTTAAAGGGCGTGTCCATGGCGGCCTGACAAATTTCGATGTTTCGCCATGAAAAAGGAAGTTGCTGTAACTCAGACATACAATGTCCAATCTGCCCCAAACTTCACATGTTGGATAAGACTCTTGACCTGAACAGATCTACATTCCAATATTCAGTTATAGTCATAGCGCCACCTATTGGCAACAGGAAGTGAAATATTTTACACTGCGACAAACTACTCCTAGAAATTTTATGACATCAATGTTATTTTTGTGGTCAGTCTAATCTAAAGACCTGTGTGATGTTTAGTTGTGAAAATCTTGAGTTTTCGTTAAAAGGCGTGTCCATGGCGCCGTGACAAAGTTTGATGTGTCGCCATGGGAATAAAAGATGTTATAACTCAGGCATAAAATGTCCGATCTTGCCCAAACTTCACATGTGTGATAAGGGTCCTGACCTGAACAGATCTGAAGGCCAATATTCCATTAAGTGTGGCAAAATGGCTCGATAGCGCCACCTATACACTTTCAACTGAGTGCATATACACTTTCAATGGAGTGCGCCTCAAGCTATGTTTCACGTACATGTACAAAAATCGGTACACACATGTAACACACCAATATCTACGAAAAAGTCTCTTGGTACGAAATCCGAATCCAAACAGGAAGTCGGTTATTTAGAATGTTCTCTGCAAAATTGGTGTTGCTTTTGGCATTTTCAGGGGTTGTACTTTAACGAACTCCTCCTAGAGATTTATTCAGATCAGCATCAGACTTGGTCAGTTAAATCTAAAGGCCTTTGCGAAGTTAAATTGGGAAGATCTTGAGATTTCGTTAAAGGGAGTGTCCATGGCGGCCTGACAAATTTCGATGTTTCGACATGAAAAAGGAAGTTGCTGTAACTCAGACATACAATTTCCAATCTGCCCCAAACTTTGCATGTTAGATAAGACTTCTGCCCTTAACAGATCTACATGCCCATATTCAATTATAGTCATAGCGCCACCTGCTGGCAACAGGAAGTGACATATTTTACCCTGAGATAAACTACTCCTAGAGATTTTTTGACATTAATGTATTTTTGTGGTCAGTCTAATCTAAAGGCCTGTGTAATGTTAACTTGTGGCAATCTTGAGTTTTTGTTAAAGAGCGTGTCCATGGAAAAAATGACAAAATTTGATGTCTCGCCACAGCAAGAGAAGTTGTTGTAACTCAGGCATAAAATGTTTGATCTTCCCCAAACTTCACATGTTCGATAAGAGTGCAGCCCTGAACACATCTGAAGGCCAAAATTCCATTATAATGATAGCGCCACCTGCTGGCAACAGGAAGATTGGAACATATATGAAATAAACATTGATATATTCCACTTATATTTATGAGTTTGAATGCATATGTCTCACCGTTCACCTATTTACTAAAGCCACTCGCTGCCGGTGAGCCCTGGTGCGAGGGCCCGTTCATCGCTGCTTGCAGCTTTAATTATTATTATTAGGGCCCGAGCACCGATGGTGTGAGGACCCTCTTGGAATTGCTCCGTTTATTATTATTATTATTATTATTAGGGCCCGAGCACCGATGGTGTGAGGACCCTCTTCGAATTGCTCCGTTTATTATTATTATTATTATTATTATTATTATTATTATTATTATTATTATTATTATTATTATTATTATTATTATTCTCTAAGATGAATCGCATTTTTGAGAGCCTAAACATGTTCGAAAAGTCATGAAACTTTGCCCACACCTCAGAACTGGCGAAAATTTACGTCTGATATGGGTTTCAGAAGTGGGTGTGGCAAAATGGCTCGACAGCGCCACCTATACACGTTCAACGGTGTGCGCCTCGAGCTACGTTTCACGTACATGTATGAAAATTGGTATACACATGTATCTCTCCAATACCTACAAAAAAGTATCTTGGAGCAAAATCCGAAACCCAACAGGAAGTCGGTTATTTTTAATTTTATGAGCAAATTTTGTGTCATTTTTGTCATTTCCATGCGTTGTATTTTAACGAACTCCTCCTAGAGATTAATTCAGATCAACACCAAAGTTGGTATGCCTAATCTAAAGGCCTTTGCGATGTTAAATTGCGAAGATTTTGAGTTTTCGTTAAAGGTCGTGTCCGTGGCGGCCTGGCGAATTTCGATGATTCGCCATGAAAAATGAAGTTGCTATAACTCAGACATACAATGTCCAATCTGCCCCAAACTTCACATGTTTGATGAGACTCCAAACCTGAACAGATTGACATGCCCATATTCAGTTATAGTCATAGCGCCACCTATTGGCAACAGGAAGTGACATATTTTACACTGCGACTAACTACTCCTAGAAATTTTATGACATCAATGTCTTTTTTGTGGTCAGTCTAATCTAAACGCCTGTGCGATGTTAAGTTGTGAAGATCTTGAGTTTTCGTTAAACGGCGTGTCCATGGCGCCGTGACGAAGTTCGATGTCTCGCCATGGGAACAAAAGATGTTATAAATCAGGCATAAAATGTCCGATCTTCCCCAAACTTCACATGTGTGATAAGAGTCCTGGCCTGAACACATCTGTAGGCCAAAATTCCATCGGGTGTGGCAAAATGGCTCGATAGCGCCACCTATACACTTTCAACGTAGCGCGCCTCGAGCTCTGTTTCACGTACATGTACAAAAATCGGTACACACATGTAACACACCAATACCTACAAAAAAGTCTCTTGGTACGAAATCCGAATCCCAACAGGAAGTCGGTTATTTTGAATTTTCTCTGCAAAATTGGCGTTGTTTTTGCCATTTTCAGGGGTTGTACTTTAACGAACTCCTCCTAGAGATTTATTCAGATCAACACCAAACTTGGTCAGTTAAATCTAAAGGCCTTTGCGATGTTAAATTGCGAAGATCTTGAGGTTTCGTTAAAGGGCGTGTCCATGGCGGCCTGACAAATTTCGATGTTTCGCCATGAAAAAGGAAGTTGCTGTAACTCAGACATACAATGTCCAATCTGCCCCAAACTTCACATGTTAGATAAGACTTCTGCCCTTAACAGATCTACATGCCCATATTCAGTTATAGTCATAGCGCCACCTGCTGGCAACAGGAAGTGACATGTTTTACGCTGCGAAAAACTACTCCTAGAAATCTTTTGACATTAATGTATTTTTTGTGGTCAGTCTAATCTAAAGGCCTGTGCAATGTTAAATTGTGGAGATCTTCAGTTTTTGTTAAAGGGCGTGTCCATGGCGCCATGACAAAATTTGATGTCTCGCCACAGCAAGAGAAGTTGTTGTAACTCAGGCATAAAATGTTCAATCTTCCCCAGACTCTGCATGTTCGATAAGAGTCCTGGCCTGAACACATCTGAAGGCCAATATTTATGAGTTTAAATGCATATGTCTCACCGTTCACCTATTTACTAAAGCCACTCGCTGCCGGTGAGCCCGGGTGCGAGGGCCCGTTCATCGCTGCTTGCAGCTTTAATTATTATTATTAGGGCCCGAGCACCGATGGTGTGAGGACCCTCTTGGAATTGCTCCGTTTATTATTATTATTATTATTATTAGGGCCCGAGCACCGATGGTGTGAGGACCCTCTTGGAATTGCTCCGTTTATTATTATTATTATTATTATTATTGTTATTATTAGGGCCCGAGCACCAATGGTGTGAGGACCCTCTTGGAATTGCTCCGTTTATTATTATTATTATTATTATTATTATTATTATTATTATTATTATTATTATTCTCTAAGATGAATCGCATTTTTGAGAGCCTAAACATGCTCGAAAAGTCATGAAACTTTGCACACACCTCAGAACTGGCGAAAATTTACGTCTGATATGGGTTTCAGAAGTGGGTGTGGCAAAATGGCTCGACAGCGCCACCTATACACGTTCAACGGTGTGCGCCTCGAGCTACGTTTCAATTACATGTATGAAAATTGGTATACACATGTATCTCTCCAATACCTACAAAAAAGTCTCTTGGAGCAAAATCCGAAACCCAACAGGAAGTCAGTTATTTTTAATTTTATGAGCAAATTTTGTGTCATTTTTGTCATTTCCATGCGTTGTATTTTAACGAACTCCTCCTAGAGATTAATTCAGATCAACACCAAAGTTGGTATGCCTAATCTAAAGGCCTTTGCGATGTTAAATTGCGAAGATTTTGAGTTTTCGTTAAAGGGCGTGTCCGTGGCGGCCTGGCGAATTTCGATGATTCGCCATGAAAAATGAAGTTGCTATAACTCAGACATACAATGTCCAATGTGTCCAAAACTTCACATGTTTAATAAGACTCCTGACCTGAACAGATTCACATGCCCATATTCAGTTATAGTCATAGCGCCACCTATAGGCAACAGGAAGTGACATATTTTACACTGCGACTAACTACTCCTAGAAATTTTATGACATCAATGTCTTTTTTGTGGTCAGTCTAATCTAAAGGCCTGTGCGATGTTAAGTTGTGAAGATCTTGAGTTTTCGTTAAAAGGCGTGTCCATGGCGCCATGACGAAGTTCGATGTCTCGCCAAGGGAATAAAATACATTATAACTCAGGCATAAAATGTCCGATCTTCCCCAAACTTCACATGTGTGATAAGAGTCCTGGGGCCTCATTTATAAAGCGTGCGTACGCACAAAACGGGGCTGGAAACGTACGTACGCCAGTTCCCACGCAAAGGTTGTGATCTATAAAAAACAAACTTGACGGGAGAATGTGCGCACCTTTAAGCAAACTTTGAGCCGTGCGTACGCACATTCTGGAGACAAAGGGAATTGGCGACACCGATGGTGAGGTCGTGAACTGAAGTTAGATTGTAGAAAATAAATGTGAGAAGAACGATTATAAGAATGAATGACATTTAATTTTCACTCCATTTCATACGTTATATCCACATTATCATGAAGATTAAATCCAACAGTGTTATTTGTGCCGATTGTTTTAGGCTATATACATCTAGTAAAATCCAAACGTAATTCAAAATGTATTAAAAGTAAAATAAAATAATAATCAGCGCTGCCTTACAGTCACATTGTCCACAACGGGAGCACAGGAGGACATGGCGCGATACATGTGATAGCCTACAGAATAGCATGAAATACCCTTTTATTAGAGAACTGCAGAACACAGTGTAAAAAGGAAATATTTTCCTTAATGTACATAGCCTATATCATAAAATGTCAAAGTCTGCAAATACAGTCATGAAGCACAATCGCTACTCATCATCGGTCCTAACTATTACGGTGTTCATTACAAAACCGTCAAGAAGCATGTGTTCACTATAACATTTTCGTCTTAAATTTTCGCCCACAAATTAATTAAGTGATTTTGTCAAGGTGTTAACGATCAGTCTATTTGCTAGAAACATATAAATTCTCCGGTGACCCGGGTATGTAATGCTTCATGATGGCACTCCTGGCACTGTTGGAGGATTACGCTAATGGCAGAATAAGGAGAGAACGAGTTTTCAGGGACCATGATGATTTCCTGGCCCATGATGATGACTGGCTAATAAGCCGATTTAGATTCCCTAGAGCTGTGCTCTTGGATCTATGTGCTGAATTGGGTCCAGTATTAGAGAGGGCAACACGCCGGAACCATGCCATCCCAGTCCAAATACAAGTCCTCACCACTCTGGGGTTCTTGGCAACCGGCTGTTTCCAGCGGGAATTGGCAGACAGGTAAATTAATAATATAAAAAAACTATAAGTAATCCTCAAATTTGTCTCTAAGACCTTTTTGTATATGAAATAATTCTATTGGAATCTATCATCTCACCCTATAGGTCTGGTATATCACAGCCGTCCCTGAGTGCCATAATATCTGTCGTTTTAAATGGTATACTTAATATGGTTAGTCGATACATCAGGTTCCCCTACACTGTGCGAGAACAGGCCGAAATTAAAACGCAATTTGCAGCAATGTCTGGTTTCCCAAATGTAATCGGCGCAATTGACTGGACTCATGTTGCTATAAGGGCACCATCTGAAAATGAATTTGCTTATGTTAATAGAAAGCATGTGCATTCTATTAATGTGCAAATCATATGTGACTCCAACATGACCCTCACAAACATTGTGGCACGCTGGCCTGGTTCAACACATGATTCCTTTATCTTGACACATAGCAGTGTAGGGAACAGACTAAATGCAGGCGCAGTACGTGATGGCTGGCTTCTTGGTGAGTTTAACAATATTAAAAAGTAGAAACTGTAACAATTTTGTTTTTAATATAATTATAACCTGCAGGCGACAGTGGCTACCCCCTGAGACGCTGGCTCCTCACCCCATTTTTAAACCCGCAGAGCGCAGAGGAAACTCATTATAACGAGGTCCACTCTCGTGCCCGCGCAGTTGTGGAGCGTGCCATCGGCATCCTGAAATGCAGATGGCGTGCTCTGGATGCCTCGGGTGGCAGACTTTTATACCATCCAGCAAAAGTGTGCAAGATTGTCAGGGCGTGTGGTGTTTTGCACAATATAGCACTGAGAAACGGTATTCCTCTCCCTCCTGATCTCCCTCTACCCCAGCATTACGACCCCGAGCCACAGCCCCCTGGCCGACAAGAGGGATATCAACGAGGTGCAAGAATCCGTGAGGATGTCATGCGGCGTTTGTAAAGAAAGACAAAACTCAAGGTTCATGTTTTAACTGCATCTTTTAATGATTGTGCAATTTCTTGCATCACTTCTCTCATCTGCCGTAGCTCATCTGCAACCCTGTTGACAGCGTTTATTGTCTCTCGCTGTAACTGCAGGACTGCGTCAGTGAGTACCCGACCACTTTTGGACGTGCCAGACGCAGAAGGGGCACTGCTTTGAACCGGACGCTGTGCATCTGCATCTGAGAACCCCTCACCCTGAACCTCCTGTTCATTTACAGCTTCAGACTCCGGAAGGACTGGAGGACAAACAATTGGCAACATTTATCCATTTATCACCCCACACACTCAAATGTACAGCGTTAATGATTAAAAATCGGTTTAACCTTGCTCCTCTGTGGTTTCAGTCACGTCAGTGTCTCCCTCCTTTTCCGACACAATACCACACACGCTGACCTCCCCAATTATAGCCGCGATTTTGCTGTCCACTGATGTGAGATCAGCTGTACATGGGCCCCCACCAGTTGCAGCCACGCTCTGGCGGTGGGAGGACAGTTTTCTCTTTGCCTCCACCTTGAATGAATGAGAATCTTTATTTCACATATTTTGCATACTGTAAGCACATGTAAATAAAACTTTTTGAAAATCAATATTGCTATTTATATAGGTATATAGCCTAATAAAACACAAATGTAATATGTTGGTAAAAAAAAAATTTGTATACCTTCAGGTCGGACCATTTTTTCTTTAATTCTGCAACTGTCCGTTCTGTCCCACTGACACAATTGACGGCAGAAGCAATACTTTGCCACTCGCACTGCTTCTTTTTATTAGTGACCCCACTGCTGTGGCCACCAAATAACACAGTTTTCCGAGCCTCCACCTCCCCTACAAGTGTTTCAATCTCAGTATCTGAGAAATTACGTTTTTTTCCTCTTTTCTCACCTGTCGCCATTATTAAAATTAGGCTAACAGAAATGCACGTTTTCACTTTCTTGGATTAATTAATTGGCGGGTCGCATGCCAGTTTTCCAGGTATATATGGGATTCCACTCTCATTTACATGCTGATCAGCAATCATGAGGTGATTTGCATTGACTATTTATGGTTAAAAATGGGCGTGTACAGGGCGGGATATGAGGCTGGTTCACGTACGCACATCTGCGGGTGATCTGTGATTTATAAAGGGAACATTGCTTACAGGTGTGCGTACGCACGGTTTTATAAATCGGAATATTTTTTGGCGTACGCCATTTTTGGCTTTTGGGCGCACGTAAACTTTTAGTAAAGATCCTACGCATAGTTTTATAAATGAGACCCCTGGCCTGAACACATCTGTAGGCCAATATTCCATCGGGTGTGGCAAAATGGCTCGATAGCGCCACCTATACACTTTCAACATAGCGCGCCTCGAGCTCCGTTTCAAGTACATGTACAAAAATCGGTACACAAATGTAACACACCAATACCTACAAAAAAGTCTCTTGGTACGAAATCCTAATCCCAACAGGAAGTCGGTTATTTTGAAATTTCCCTGCAAAATTGGCGTTGTTTTTGCCATTTTCAGGGGTTGTACTTTAACGAACTCCTCCTAGAGATTTATTCGGATGAACACCAAACTTGGTCAGTGTAATCTAAAGCCATTTGCGATGTTAAATTGCGAAGGACTTGAGGTTTCGTTAAAGGGCGTGTCCATGGCGGCCTGGCAAATTTCGATGTTTCGCCATGAAAAAGGAAGTTGCTATAACTCAGACATACAATGTCCAATCTGCCCCAAACTTCACATGTTGGATAAGACTCTTGACCTGAACAGATCTACATGCCAATATTCAGTTATAGTCATAGCGCCACCTATTGGCAACAGGAAGTGAAATATTTTACACTGCGACAAACTACTCCTAGAAATTTTATGACATCAATGTTATTTTTGTGGTCAGTCTAATCTAAAGACCTGTGTGATGTTTAGTTGTGAAGATCTTGAGTTTTCGTTAAAAGGCGTGTCCATGGCGCCGTGACGAAATTCGATGTGTCGCCATGGGAATAAAAGATGTTACAACTCAGGCATAAAATGTCCGATCTTGCCCAAACTTCACATGTGTGATAAGGGTCCTGGCCTGAACAGATCTGAAGGCCAATATTCCATTGGGTGTGGCAAAATGGCTCGATAGCGCCACCTATACATTTTCAACAGAGTCCATATACACTTTTAACGGAGTGCGCCTCAAGCTATGTTTCACGTACATGTACAAAAATCGGTACATACATGTAACACACCAATACCTACGAAAAAGTCTCTTGGTACAAAATCCGAATCCAAACAGGAAGTCAGTTATTTAGAATTTTCTCTGAAAAATTGGTGTTGTTTTTGGCATTTTCAGGGGTTGTACTTTAACGAACTCCTCCTAGAGATTTATTCAGATCAACATCAAACTTGGTCAGTTAAATCTAAAGGCCTTTGCGAAGGTAAATTGGGAAGATCTTGAGGTTTCGTTAAAGGGAGTGTCCATGGGGGCCTGACAAATTTCGATGTTTCGCCATGAAAAAGGAAGTTGCTGTAACTCAGACATACAATGTCCAATCTGCCCCAAACTTTGAATGTTAGATAAGACTTCTGCCCTTAACAGATCTACATGCCCATATTCAATTATAGTCATAGCGCCACCTGCTGGCAACAGGAAGTGACATATTTTACGCTGAGACAAACTACTCCTAGAGATTTTTTGACATTAATGTATTTTTGTGGTCAGTCTAATCTAAAGGCCTGTGTACTGTTAAATTGTGGCAATCTTGAGTTTTTGTTAAAGAGCGTGTCCATGGCAAAAATGACAAAATTTGATGTCTCGCCACAGCAAGAGAAGTTGTTGTAACTCGGGCATAAAATGTTTCATCTTCCCCAAACTTCACATGTTCGATAAGAGTGCAGCCCTGAACACATCTGAAGGCCAATATTCCATTATAGTGATAGCGCCACCTGCTGGCAACAGGAAGATTTGCACATATATGGAATAAACGTTGATATATTCTACTTATATTTATGAGTTTAAACGCATATTTCTCACCGTTCACCTATTTACTAGAGCCACTCGCTGCCGGTGAGCCCGGGTGCGAGGGCCCGTTCATCGCTGCTTGCAGCTTTAATTATTATTATTATTATTATTCTCTAAGATGAATCGCATTTTTGAGAGCCTAAACATGCTCGAAAAGTCATGAAACTTTGCACACACCTCAGAACTGGCGAAAATTTACGTCTGATATGGGTTTCAGAAGTGGGTGTGGCAAAATGGCTCGACAGCGCCACCTATACACGTTCAATGGTATGCGCCTCGAGCTACGTTTCACGTACATGTATGAAAATTGGTATACACATGTATCTCTCCAATACCTACAAAAAAGTATCTTGGAGCAAAATCCGAAACCCAACAGGAAGTCGGTTATTTTTAATTTTATGAGCAAATTTTTTGTCATTTTTGTCATTTCCATGCGTTGTATTTTAACGAACTCCTCCTAGAGATTAATTCAGATCAACACCAAAGTTGGTATGCCTAATCTAAAGGCCTTTGCGATGTTAAATTGCGAAGATTTTGAGTTTTCGTTAAAGGTCGTGTCCGTGGCGGCCTGGCGAATTTCGATGATTCCCCATGAAAAATGAAGTTGCTATAACTCAGACATACAATGTCCAATCTGCCCCAAACTTCACATGTTTGATGAGACTCCAAACCTGAACAGATTGACATGCACATATTCAGTTATAGTCATAGCGCCACCTATTGGCAACAGGAAGTGACATATTTTACACTGCGACTAACTACTCCTAGAAATTTTATGACATCAATGTCTTTTTTGTGGTCAGTCTAATCTAAAGGCCTGTGCGATGTTAAGTTGTGAAGATCTTGAGTTTTCGTTAAACGGCGTGTCCATGGCGCCGTGACGAAGTTCGATGTCTCGCCAAGGGAACAAAAGATGTTATAAATCAGGCATAAAATGTCCGATCTTCCCCAAACTTCACATGTGTGATAAGAGTCCTGGCCTGAACACATCTGTAGGCCAAAATTCCATCGGGTGTGGCAAAATGGCTCGATAGCGCCACCTATACACTTTCAACGTAGCGCGCCTCGAGCTCTGTTTCACGTACATGTACAAAAATCGTACACACATGTAACACACCAATACCTACAAAAAAGTCTCTTGGTACGAAATCCGAATCCCAACAGGAAGTCGGTTATTTTGAATTTTCTCTGCAAAATTGGCGTTGTTTTTGCCATTTTCAGGGGTTGTACTTTAACGAACTCCTCCTAGAGATTTATTCAGATCAACACCAAACTTGGTCAGTTAAATCTAAAGGCCTTTGCGATTTTAAATTGCGAAGATCTTGAGGTTTCGTTAAAGGGCGTGTCCATGGCGGCCTGACAAATTTCGATGTTTCGCCATGAAAAAGGAAGTTGCTGTAACTCAGACATACAATGTCCAATCGGCCCCAAACTTCACATGTTAGATAAGACTTCTGCCCTTAACAGATCTACATGCCCATATTCAGTTATAGTCATAGCGCCACCTGCTGGCAACAGGAAGTGACATGTTTTACGCTCCGAAAAACTACTCCTAGAAATCTTTTGACATTAATGTATTTTTTGTGGTCAGTCTAATCTAAAGGCCTGTGCAATGTTAAATTGTGGAGATCTTCAGTTTTTGTTAAAGGGCGTGTCCATGGCGCCATGACAAAATTTGATGTCTCGCCACAGCAAGAGAAGTTGTTGTAACTCAGGCATAAAATGTTCAATCTTCCCCAGACTCTACATGTTCGATAAGAGTCCTGGCCTGAACACATCTGAAGGCCAATATTCCATTATAATGATAGCGCCACCTACTGGCAACAGAAAGATTGGCACATATATGGAATAAACTTTGATATATTCCACTTATATTTTTGAGTTTAAATGCATATTTCTCACCGTTCACCTATTTACTAAAGCCACACGCTGCCGGTGAGCCCGGGTGCGAGGGCCCGTTCATCGCTGCTTGCAGCTTTAATTATTAGGGCCCGAGCACCGATGGTGTGAGGACCCTCTTGGAATTGCTCCGTTTATTATTATTATTATTATTATTATTATTAGGGCCCGAGCACCGATGGTGTGAGGACCCTCTTGGAATTGCTCCGTTTATTATTATTATTATTATTATTATTATTATTATTATTATTATTATTATTATTATTATTATTATTATTCTCTAAGATGAATCGCATTTTTGAGAGCCTAAACATGCTCGAAAAGTCATGAAACTTTGCACACACCTCAGAACTGGCGAAAATTTACGTCTGATATGGGTTTCAGAAGTGGGTGTGGCAAAATGGCTCGACAGCGCCACCTATACATGTTCAACGGTGTGCGCCTCGAGCTACGTTTCACGTACATGTATGAAAATTGGTATACACATGTATCTCTCCAATACCTACAAAAAAGTCTCTTGGAGCAAAATCCGAAACTCAACAGGAAGTCGGTTATTTTTTTTATTTTATGAGCAAATTTTGTGTCATTTTTGTCATTTCCATGCGTTGTATTTTAACGAACTCCTCCTAGAGATTAATTCAGATCAACACCAAAGTTGGTATGCCTAATCTAAAGGCCTTTGCGATGTTAAATTGCGAAGATTTTGAGTTTTCGTTAAAGGGCGTGTCCGTGGCGGCCTGGCGAATTTCGATGATTCGCCATGAAAAATGAAGTTGCTATAACTCAGACATACAATGTCCAATCTGCCCCAAACTTCACATGCTTGATGAGACTCCAAACCTGAACAGATTGACATGCCCATATTCAGTTATAGTCATAGCACCACCTATTGGCAACAGGAAGTGACATATTTTACACTGCGACTAACTACTCCTAGAAATTTTATGACATCAATGTCTTTTTTGTGGTCAGTCTAATCTAAAGGCCTGTGCGATGTTAAGTTGTGAAGATCTTGAGTTTTTGTTAAGGGGCGTGTCCATGGCACCATGACGAAGTTCGATGTCTCGCCATGGGAATGAAAGATGTTATAACTCAGGCATAAAATGTCCGATCTTCCCCAAACTTCACATGTGTGATAAGAGTCTTGGCCTGAACACATCTGTAGGCCAATATTCCATCGGGTGTGGCAAAATGGCTCGATAGCGCCACCAATACACTTTCAACATAGCGCGCCTCGAGCTCCGTTTCCCGTACATGTACAAAAATCGGTACACACATGTAACACACCAATACCTACAAAAAAGTCTCTTGGTACGAAATCCGAAACCCAACAGGAAGTCGGTTATTTTTAATTTTATGAGCAAATTTTGTGTCATTTTTGTCATTTCCATGCGTTGTATTTTAACGAACTCCTCCTAGAGATTCATTCAGATCAACACCAAAGTTGGTATGCCTAATCTAACGGCCTTTGTGATGTTAAATTGCGAAGGACTTGAGGTTTCGTTAAAGGGCGTGTCCATGGCGGCCTGACAAATTTCGATGTTTCGCGTGAAAAAGGAAGTTGCTATAACTCAGACATACAATGTCCAATCTGCCCAAAACTTCACATGTTTAATACGACTCCTGACCTAAACATATTTACATGCCCATATTCAGTTATAGTCATAGCGCCACCTATTGGCAACAGGAAGTGAAATATTTTACACTGCGACAAACTACTCCAAGAAATTTTATGACATCAATGTTATTTTTGTGGTCAGTCTAATCTAAAGACCTGTGTGATGTTTAGTTGTGAAGATCTTGAGTTTTCGTTAAAAGGCTTGTCCATGGCGCCGTGACGAAGTTCGATGTGTCGCCATGGGAATTAAAGATGTTATAACTCAGGCATAAAATGTCCGATCTTGCCCAAACTTCACATGTGTGATAAGAGTCCTGGCCTGAACAGATCTGAAGGCCAAAATTCCATTGGGTGTGGCAAAATGGCTCGATAGCGCCACCTATACACTTTCAACTGAGTGCATATACACTTTCAACGGAGTGCGCCTCAAGCTATGTTTCACGTACATGTACAAAAATCGGTACACACATGTAACACACCAATATCTACGAAAAAGTCTCTTGGTACGAAATCCGAATCCAAACAGGAAGTCAGTTATTTAGAATTTTCTCTGCAAAATTGGTGTTGTTTTTGGAATTTTCAGAGGTTGTACTTTAACGAACTCCTCCTAGAGATTTATTAAAATGAACACCAAACTTGGTCAGTTAAATCTAAAGGCCTTTGCGAAGTTAAATTGGGAAGATCTTGAGATTTCGTTAAAGGGAGTGTCCATGGCGGCCTGACAAATTTTGATGTTTCGCCATGAAAAAGGAAGTTGCTGTAACTCAGACATACAATGTCCAATCTGCCCCAAACTTCACATGTTAGATAAGACTTCTGCCCTTAACAGATCTACATGCCCATATTCAATTATAGTCATAGCGCCACCTGCTGGCAACAGCAAGTGACATATTTTACGCTGAGACAAACTACTGCTAGAGATTTTTTGACATTAATGTATATTTGTGGTCAGTCTAATCTAAAGGCCTGTGTAATGTTAAATTGTGGCAATCTTGAGTTTTTGTTAAAGAGCGTGTCCATGGCAAAAATGACAAAATTTGATGTCTCGCCACAGCAAGAGAAGTTGTTGTAACTCAGGCATAAAATGTTTGATCTTCCCCAAACTTCACATGTTCGATAAGAGTGCAGCCCTGAACACATCTGAAGGCCAATATTCCATTGTAATGATAGTGCCACCTGCTGGCAACAGGAAGATTGGCACATATATGGAATAAACGTTGATATATTCTACTTATATTTATGAGTTTAAACGCATATTTCTCACCGTTCACCTCTTTACTAAAGCCACTCGCTGCCGGTGAGCCCGGGTGCGAGGGCCCGTTCATCGCTGCTTGCAGCTTTAATTATTATTATTATTATTATTATTATTATTATTATTCTCCAGAATGAATCGCATTTTTGAGGGCCTAAACATACTCAAAAAGTCATGAAACTTTGCACACACCTCAGAACCGGCGAAAATGTACATCTGATATGGGTTTCAGAAGTGGGTGTGGCAAAATGGCTCGACAGCGCCACCTATTCATGTTCAACGGTGTGCGCCTTGAGCTATGTTTCACGTACATGTATGAAAATCGGTACACACATGTAACTCTCCAATACCTACAAAAAAGTCTCTTAGAGCAAAATTCTAAACCCAACAGGAAGTCGGTTATTTTTAATATTATGAGCAAATTTTGTGTCATTTTTGCCATTTCCATGAGTTGTATTTTAACAAACTCCTCCTAGAAACTTATTCAGATCAACACCAAATTTGGTATGCCTAATCTAAAGGCCTTTGCGATGTTAAATTGCGAAGATTTTGAGTTTTCGTTAAAGGGCGTGTCCGTGGCGGCCTGGCGAATTTCGATGATTCGCCATGAAAAATGAAGTTGCTATAACTCAGACATACAATGTTCAATGTGCCCAAAACTGCACATGTTTAATAAGACTCCTGACCTGAACATATTTACATGCCCATATTCAGTTATAGTCATAGCGCCACCTATAGGCAACAGGAAATGACATATTTTACACTTCGACAGACTACTCCTAGAAATTTTTTGACATTAATGTATTTTTTATGGTCAGTATAATCTAAAGGCCTGTGCAATGTTAAATTGTGAAGATCTTGAGTTTTCGTTAAGGGGCGTGTCCATGGCGCCGTGACAAACATCAAAGTCTCGCCATGGGAATAAAAGATGTTATAACTCAGGCATAAAATGTCCGATCTTCCCCAAACTTCACATGTGTGATAAAAGTCCTGGCCTGAACAGATCTGAAGGCCAATATTCCATCGGGTGTGGCAAAATGGCTCGATAGCGCCACCTATACACTTTCAACGGAGTGCACCTCGAGCTATGTTTCACGTACATGTACAAAAATTGGTACACACATGTAACACACGAATACCTACAAAAACGTCTCTTGATACGAAATTCTAAACCCAACAGGAAGTCGGTTATTTTTAATATTATGAGCAAATTTTGTGTAATTTTGGTCATTTCCATGTGTTGTATTTTAACGAACTCCTCCTAGAAACTTATTCAGATCAACACCAAATTTGGTATGCCTAATCTAAAGGCCTTTGCGATGTTAAATTGCGAAGATTTTGAGTTTTTGTTAAAGGGCGTGTCCGTGGCGGCCTGGCGAATTTCGATGATTCGCCATGAAAAATGAAGTTGCTATAACTCAGACATACAATGTTCAATGTGCCCAAAACTGCACATGTTTAATAAGACTCCTGACCTGAACATATTTACATGCCCATATTCAGTTATAGTCATAGCGCCACCTATAGGCAACAGGAAATGACATATTTTACACTTCGATAGACTACTCCTAGAAATTTTATGACATCAATGTCTTTTTTGTGGTCAGTCTAATCTAAAGGCCTGTGCAATGTTAAGTTGTGAAGATCTTGAGTTTTCGTTAAAAGGCGTGTCCATGGCGCCGTGATGAAATTCGATGTCTCGCCATGGGAATAAAAGATGTTATAACTCAGGCATAAAATGTCTGATCTTCCCCAAACTTCACATGTGTGATAAGAGTCCTGGACTGAACACATCTGTAGGCCAATATTCCATCGGGTGTGGCAAAATGGCTCGATAGCGCCACCTATACACTTTCAACATAGCGCGCCTCGAGCTCCGTTTCACCTTCATGTACAAAAATTGGTACACACATGTAACACACCAATATTTACGAAAAAGTCTCTTGGTACGAAATCCGAATCCAAACAGGAAGTCAGTTATTTAGAATGTTCTTTGCAAAATTGGTGTTGTTTTTTTGCATTTTCAGGGGTTGTACTTTAACGAACTCCTCCTAGAGATTTATTCAGATCAGCATCAAACTTGGTCAGTTAAATCTAAAGGCCTTTGCGATGTTAAATTGGGAAGATCTTGAGATTTCGTTAAAGGGAGTGTCCATGGCACCATGACAAAATTTGATGTCTCACCACAGGAAGAGAAGTTGTTGTAACTCAGGCATAAAATGTCCAATCTTCCCAAACTTCACATTTGTGATAAGAGTCCTGGCCTGAACACATCTGAAGGCCAATATTCCGTTATAATGATAGCGCCACCTGCTGGCAACAGGAAGACTGGCACATATAAATGATTTTTACATATTCCACTTATATTTACGACTTTAAATACATATATTTCGCCGTTCGCCATATTACTAAAGCCTCTCGCTGGCGGTGAGCCCGGGTGCGAGGGTCCGTTCATCGCTGCTTGCAGCTTTAATTATTATTCTTCTTCTTCTTCTTCTCTAAGATGAATCGCATTTTTGAGAGCCTAAACATGCTCGAAAAGTCATGAAACTTTGCACACACCTCAGAACTGGCGAAAATTTACGTCTGAAATGGGTTTCAGAAGTGGGTTTGGCAAAATGGCTCGACAGCGCCACCTATACACGTTCAACGGTGTGCGCCTCGAGCTACGTTTCACGTACATGTATGAAAATTGGTATACACATGTATCTCTCCAATACCTACAAAAAAGCAAATTTTGTGTCATTTTTGTCGTTTCCATGCGTTGTATTTTAACGAACTCCTCCTAGAGATTAATTCAGATCAACACCAAAGTTGGTATGCCTAATCTAAAGGCCTTTGCGAAGTTAAATTGCGAAGATTTTGAGTTTTCGTTAAAGGGCGTGTCCGTGGCGGCCTGGCGAATTTCGATGATTCGCCATGAAAAATGAAGTTGCTATAACTCAGACATACAATGTCCAATCTGCCCCAAACTTCACATGTTTGATGAGACTCCAAACCTGAACAGATTGACACGCCCATATTCAGTTATAGTCATAGCGCCACCTATTGGCAACAGGAAGTGACATATTTTACACTGCGACTAACTACTCCTAGAAATTTTATGACATCAATGTCTTTTTTGTGGTCAGTCTAATCTAAAGGCCTGTGCGATGTTAAGTTGTGAAGATCTTGAGTTTTCGTTAAGGGGCGTGTCCATGGCGCCGTGACAAAATTCAAAGTCTCGCCATGGGAATAAAAGATGTTATAACTCAGGCATAAAATGTCCGATCTTCCCCAAACTTCACATGTTTGATAAAAGTCCTGGCCTGAACAGATCTGAAGGCCAATATTCCATCGGGTGTGGCAAAAGGGCTCGATAGCGCCACCTATACACTTTAAACTGAGAGCATATACACTTTCAACGGAGTGCGCCTCAAGCTATGTTTCACGTACATGTACAAAAATCGGTACACACATGTAACACACCAATATCTACGAAAAAGTCTCCTGGTACGAAATCCGAATCCAAACAGGAAGTCAATTATTTAGAATGTTCTCTGCAAAATTGGTGTTGTTTTTGGCATTTTCAGGGGTTGTACTTTAACGAACTCCTCCTAGAGATTTATTCAGATCAACATCAAACTTGGTCAGTTAAATCTAAAGGCCTTTGCGAAGTTAAATTGGGAAGATCTTGAGATTTCGTTAAGGGAGTGTCCATGGCGGCCTGACAAATTTTGATGTTTCGCCATGAAAAAGGAAGTTGCTGTAACTCAGACATACAATGTCCAATCTGCCCCAAACTTCGCATGTTAGATAAGACTTCTGCCCTTAACAGATCTACATGCCCATATTCAATTATAGTCATAGTGCCACCTGCTGGCAACAGGAAGTGACATATTTTACGCTGAGACAATCTACTCCTAGAGATTTTTTGACATTAATGTATTTTTGTGGTCAGTCTAATCTAAAGGCCTGTGTAATGTTAAATTGTGGCAATCTTGAGATTTTGTTAAAGAGCGTGTCCATGGCAAAAATGACAAAATTTGATGTCTCGCCACAGCAAGAGAAGTTGTTGTAACTCAGGCATAAAATGTTTGATCTTCCCCAAACTTCACATGTTCGATAAGAGTGCAGCCCTGAACACATCTGAAGGCCAATTTTCCATTATAATGATAGCGCCACCTGCTGGCAACAGAAAGATTGGAACATATATGGAATAAATTTTGATATATTCCACTTATATTTATGATTTTAAATGCATATTTCTCACCGTTCACCTATTTATTAAAGCCACTCGCTGCCGGTGAGCCCGGGTGCGAGGGCCCGTTCATCGCTGCTTGCAGCTTTAATTAGGGCCCGAGCACCGATGGTGTGAGGACCCTCTTGGAATTGCTCCGTTTATTATTATTATTATTATTATTATTATTATTATTATTATTATTATTATTATTATTATTATTATTATTCTCTAAGATGAATCGCATTTTTGAGAGCCTAAACATGCTCGAAAAGTCATGAAACTTTGCACACACCTCAGAACTGGCGAAAATTTACGTCTGATATGGGTTTCAGAAGTGGGTGTGGCAAAATGGCTCGACAGCGCCACCTATACACGTTCAACGGTGTGCGCCTCAAGCTACGTTTCACGTACATGTATGAAAATTGGTATACACATGTATCTCTCCAATACCTACAAAAAAGTATCTTGTAGCAAAATCCGAAAACCAACAGTAAGTCGGTTATTTTTAATTTTACGAGCAAACTTTGTGTCATTTTTGTCATTTCCATGCGTTGTATTTTAACGAACTCCTCCTAGAGATTAATTCAGATCAACACCAAAGTTGGTATGCCTAATCTAAAGGCCTTTAAGATGTTAAATTGCGAAGATTTTGAGTTTTCGTTAAAGGGCGTGTCCATGGCGGCCTGGCGAATTTCGATGATTCGCCATGAAAAATGAAGTTGCTATAACTCAGACATACAATGTCCAATCTGCCCCAAACTTCACATGTTTGATGAGACTCCGAACCTGAACAGATTGACATGCCCATATTCAGTTATAGTCATAGCGCCACCTATTGGCAACAGGAAGTGACATATTTTACACTGCGACTAACTACTCCTAGAAATTTTATGACATCAATGTCTTTTTTGTGGTCAGTCTAATCTAAAGGCCTGTGCGATGTTAAGTTGTGAAGATCTTGAGTTTTCGTTAAGGGGCGTGTCCAGGGCGCCGTGACAAAATTCAAATTCTCGCCATGCGAATAAAAGATGTTATAACTCAGGCATAAAATGTCCGATCTTCCCCAAACTTCACATGTTTGATAAAAGTCCTGGCCTGAACAGATCTGAAGACAATATATTCCATCGGGTGTGGCAAAATGGCTCGATAGCGCCACCTATACACTTTCAACGGAGTGCGCCTCGATCTATGTTTCACGTACATGTACAAAAATTGGTACACACATGTAACACACCAATACCTACAAAAAAGTATCTTGGTACGAAATCCTAATCCCAACAGGAAGTCGATTATTTTGAATTTTCCCTGCAAAGTTGGTGTTGTTTTGCCATTTTCAGGGGTTGCACTTTAACCAACTCCTCCTAGAGATTTATTCAGATGAACACCAAACTTGGTCAGTGTAATCTAAAGCCCTTTGCGATGTTAAATTGCGAAGGACTTGAGGTTTCGTTAAAGGGCGTGTCCATGGCGGCCTGACAAATGTCGATGATTCGCCATGAAAAAGGAAGTTGCTGTAACTCAGACATACATTGTCCAATCTGCCCCAAACTTCACATGTTGGATAAGACTCTTGACCTGAACAGATCTACATGCCAATATTCAGTTATAGTCATAGCGCCACCTATTGGCAACAGGAAGTGAAATATTTTACACTGCGACAAACTACTCCTAGAAATATTATGATATCAATGTTATTTTTGTGGTCAGTCTAATCTAAAGACCTGTGTGATGTTAAGTTGTGAAGATCTTGAGTTTTCGTTAAAAGGCGTGGCCATGGCGCCATGACGAAGTTCGATGTGTCGCCATGGGAATAAAAGATGTTATAACTCAGGCATAAAATGTCCGATCTTGCCCAAACTTCACATGTGTGATAAGGGTCCTGGCCTGAACAGATCTGAAGGCCAATATTCCATTGGGTGGGGCAAAAGGGCTCGATAGCGCCACCTATACACTTTAAACTGA
The DNA here is from genome assembly GCF_963082965.1 of Carassius carassius. Taxonomy (NCBI): domain Eukaryota; kingdom Metazoa; phylum Chordata; class Actinopteri; order Cypriniformes; family Cyprinidae; genus Carassius; species Carassius carassius. The sequence goes on from NC_081789.1 coordinate 8,800,500, forward strand.
GAGCATATACACTTTCAACGGAGTGCGCCTCAAGCTATGTTTCACGTACATGTACAAAAATCGGTACACACATGTAACACACCAATATCTACGAAAAAGTCTCTTGGTACGAAATCCGAATCCAAACAGGAAGTCAGTTATTTAGAATGTTCTCTGCGAAATTGGTGTTGTTTTTGGCATTTTCAGGGGTTGTACTTTAACGAACTCCTCCTAGAGATTTATTCAGATCAACATCAAACTTGGTCAGTTAAATCTAAAGGCCTTTGCGAAGTTAAATTGGGAAGATCTTGAGATTTCGTTAAAGGGAGTGTCCATGGCGGCCTGACAAATTTTGATGTTTCGCCATGAAAAAGGAAGTAGCTGTAACTCAGACATACAATGTCCAATCTGCCCCAAACTTCGCATGTTAGATAAGACTTCTGCCCTTAACAGATCTACATGCCCATATTCAATTATAGTCATAGTGCCACCTGCTGGCAACAGGAAGTGACATATTTTACGCTGAGACAATCTACTCCTAGAGATTTTTTGACATTAATGTATTTTGTGGTCAGTCTAATCTAAAGGCCTGTGTAATGTTAAATTGTGGCGATCTTGAGTTTTTGTTAAAGAGCGTGTCCATGGCAAAAATGACAAAATTTGATGTTTCGCCACAGCAAGAGAAGTTGTTGTAACTCAGGCATAAAATGTTTGATCTTCCCCAAACTTCACATGTTCGATAAGAGTGCATCCCTGAACACATCTGAAGGCCAATTTTCCATTATAATTATAGCGTCACCTGCTGGCAACAGAAAGATTGGAACATATATGGAATAAATTTTGATATATTCCACTTATATTTATGAGTTTAAATGCATATTTCTCACCGTTCACCTATTTACTAAAGCCACTCGCTGCCGGTGAGCCCGGGTGCGAGGGCCCGTTCATCGCTGCTTGCAGCTTTAATTATTATTATTATTCTTCTCCAGGATGAATCGCATTTTTGAGGGCCTAAACATACTCAAAAAGTCATGAAACTTTGCACACACCTCAGAACCGGCGAAAATGTACATCTGATATGGGTTTCAGAAGTAGGTGTGGCAAAATGGCTCGACAGCGCCACCTATACATGTTCAACGGTGTGCGCCTCGAGCTATGTTTCACGTACATGTATGAAAATCGGTACACACATGTAACTCTCCAATACCTACAAAAAAGTCTCTTAGAGCAAAATTCTAAACCCAACAGGAAGTCAGTTATTTTTAATATTATGAGCAAATTTTGTGTCATTTTTGCCATTTCCATGAGTTGTATTTTAACGAACTCCTCCTAGAAACTTATTCAGATCAACACCAAATTTGGTATGCCTAATCTAAAGGCCTTTGTGATGTTAAATTGCGAAGATTTTGAGTTTTCGTTAAAGGGCGTGTCCGTGGCGGCCTGGCGAATTTCGATGATTCGCCATGAAAAATGAAGTTGCTATAACTCAGACATACAATGTCTAATGTGCCCAAAACTTCACATGTTTAATAAGACTCCTGACCTGAACATATTTACATGCCCATATTCAGTTATTGTCATAGCGCCACCTATAGGCAACAGGAAGTGACATATTTTACACTTCGACAGACTACTCCTAGAAATTTTTTGACATCAATGTCTTTTTTATGGTCAGTATAATCTAAAGGCCTGTGCAATGTTAAATTGTGAAGATCTTGAGTTTTCGTTAAGGGGCGTGTCCATGGCGCCGTGACAAAATTCAAAGTCTCGCCATGGGAATAAAAGATGTTATAACTCAGGCATAAAATGTCCGATCTTCCCCAAACTTCACATGTGTGATAAAAGTCCTGGCCTGAACAGATCTGAAGGCCAATATTCCATCGGGTGTGGCAAAATGGTTTGATAGCGCCACCTATACACTTTCAACGGAGTGCACCTCGAGCTATGTTTTACGTACATGTACAAAAATTGGTACACACATGTAACACACCAATACCTACAAAAAAGTCTCTTGGTACGAAATCCTAATCCCAACAGGAAGTCGGTTATTTTGAATTTTCCCTGCAAAATTGGTGTTGTTTTTGCCATTTTCAGGGGTTGTACTTTAACGAACTCCTCCTAGAGATTTATTCAGATGAACACCAAACTTGGTCAGTGTAATCTAAAGCCATTTGAGATGTTAAATTGCGAAGGACTTGAGGTTTCTTTAAAGGGAGTGTCCATGGTGGCCTGACAAATTTCGATGTTTTGCCATGAAAAAGGAAGTTGCTGTAACTCAGACATACAATGTCCAATCTGCCCCAAACTTCACATGTTGGATAAGATTTTTGACCTGAACAGATCTACATGCCAATATTCAGTTATAGTCATAGCGCCACCTATTGGCAACAGGAAGTGAAATATTTATGACATCAATGTTATTTTATGACATCAATGTTATTTTTGTGGTCAGTCTAATCTAAAGACCTGTGTGATGTTTAGTTGTGAAGATCTTGAGTTTTCGTTAAAAGGCGTGTCCATGGCGCCGTGACGAAATTTGATGTGTCGCCATGGGAATAAAAGATGTTATAACTCAGGCATAAAATGTACGATCTTGCCCAAACTTCACATGTGTGATAAGGGTCCTGGCCTGAGCAGATCTGAAGGCCAATATTCCATTGGGTGTGGCAAAATGGCTCGATAACGCCACCTATACGCTTTCAACTGAGTGCATATACACTTTCAATGGAGTGCGCCTCAAGCTATGTTTCACGTACATGTACAAAAATCGGTACACACATGTAACACACCAATATCTACGAAAAAGTCTCTTGGTACGAAATCCGAATCCAAACAGGAAGTCAGTTATTTAGAATGTTCTCTGCAAAATTGGTGTTGTTTTTGGCATTTTCAGGGGTTGTACTTTAACGAACTCCTCCTAGAGATTTATTCAGATCAACATCAAACTTGGTCAGTTAAATCTAACGGCTTTTGCAAAGTTAAATTGGGAAGATCTTGAGATTTCGTTAAAGGGAGTGTCCATGGCGGCCTGACAAATTTCGATGTTTCGCCATGAAAAAGGAAGTTGCTGTAACTCAGACATACAATGTCCAATCTGCCCCAAACTTCGCATGTTAGATAAGATTTCTGTGCTTAACAGATCCATATGCCCATATTCACTTATATTCATAGCGCCACCTGCTGGCATCAGGAAGTGTAATAATTTACGCTGTGATAAAGTACTCCTAGAAATCTTTTGACATTAATGTATTTTTTGTGGTCAGTCTAATCTTAAGGCCTGTGCAATGTTAAATTATGGAGATCTTGAGTTTTTGTTAAAGGGTGTGTCCATGGCACCAACACAAAATTTGATGTCTCGCCACAGGAAAAGAAGTTGTTGTAACTCAGGCATAAAATGTTTGATCTTCCCCAAACTTCACATGTTCGATAAGAGTGCAGCCCTGAACACATCTGAAGGCCAATATTCCATTATAATGATAGCGCTACCTGCTGGCAACAGGAAGATTGGCACATATATGGAATAAACATTGATATATTCTACTTATATTTATGAGTTTAAACGCATATTTCTGACCGTTCACCTATTTACTAAAGCCACTCGCTGCCGGTGAGCCCGGGTGCGAGGGCCCGTTCATCGCTGCTTGCAGCTTTAATTAGGGCTCAAGCCCGAAGGGGCGAAGAGCCCTATTGTTCTTCTAAGGATTATTCTTATTATTATTATTTTTTTTTTTAAACCTTCCGGGGGTTTTGGGGGGCCTTAACATGCTCAAAAACTCTTGAAAATTGGCACACACATTGGAACCTGCGGCCATCAGGACGTCGCAGAGACTGGGACCCGGGCGTGGCACAGGGGCTCTACAGCGCCCCCTGGAACATAGTCAGAAATATTGAACCATAGCTCACACACACTTGCATATATTTATATGAAACTCAGTACACTTATAGATCTCATTGAGCTGAACAACTTTTGCGCTCTATGTCATAGGCTCCGCCCAACAGGAAGTCAGCTATTCAGGGCTGTTTAAAAAAAGCATGCTCTGGAATTTGATATACTTGTCATAGGTTTTTTACTTGATTGCCACCAAACTCGGTCAACATGATCTCAAGACATTGGGGATGAAAAATTGCCAGGGGATTTTTGATATCTCGAACGGTTTGCCCGTGGCGCGGCGTTGAAATTTGGGCAAAAAATGAGAAACAGGAAACGCCTAATAACATCCACATACATTGCCTGAGTTTGATCAAACTTCTTCGATTTGTTCGATGTATGATACCGATCGTATATATGTGACTATTAACCCTCCTGTTACCCTCAAATCTGGTAACATTTGTTACACACTGGGGTCATTTTGAGTCATTTTGGGGTCACACATATTAGTAATTTAAACCTCCAGAATGTGATTTTTTTTTTACTAAGGTTTGTGTCTCAGGTAATTTATGTCTTTGTTGATTACTTAAATAGCCTTTTAAGTTGACATCCACCCACCACCCCCCTCCCCACCCCTTATACATCCAGAATACCCATTGGACGACTATGGAGACATTTACAAATCACCATAAAATCTGACTGATTGACCTAAAATTGGAAAAGTATATATATTTTTGGTGTTTTATTTGTTTTATAATATTTCTAAGTATAGATTTTTGTAATCTATAACATTTGAAAAGAAAAACTATTTATTTTATCAAGGATAGTAACACGAGTTATCTTTGGGGTCAATTTGACCCCGGGAAAAACAAACACAATTTCAAACATTTTGAAGGTTTTTATTTTAAACATTTAAATATTTATATTTAAACAGAACATCATCACAATCAAAACATCAGTAAGGAACACATAACAGTCCTTTTTTGTTATCAAGGATTGCAACATACATAATGTGTGGGGTCAATTTGACCCCAAGAAAAACGTCCTAGGTTACGTATGTAACCATGGTTCCCCGAAGGGTATGAGACGCTGCGTCCGAAACGCTATGGGAACGCCCTTCAGCATGATCAGCTCTGAATAGTATGTTGAATCAGTCTCATGAATGGGCGTGACGTCATAGGCGGGTGACGTAGCGACCAGGAAGCTATAAAAGAACATAAGGTGGAACGAGCGTCAGATTCTAGGAATGAAACGAACTCTGGCAGGGATGACGGAAGTATGGCTTTGAGCCATAAAAGAGCACAATTAAGGCAAGAGAAAGAAAATCTGATGAATGTGAGGGGTGTGGACCGTCCAGCTGCGTTACAGATGTCCTGTATAGACACACCTGACAAGAAGGCCTTGGAGGCTGCCATAATTCGGTTCAAGTGAGCCTTGACTCTCAATGGTGTGGGGAGATCAGAGGACTCAAGGTTTTAGGATAGCATCCTGATCAACCACTTCTTCTGGCCGGAGGCCTCAGCCTCAGTGCACCGCAGAGGAAACATGTAACCAGAGGGTGTCTGCCCACTGAATGGCCACCAAGACGGGCGCGGTAGACTGTAATGGTCATGACGTAGACCCTCAGGGTGGAGTGGGTCAAACCTGCAGAGAGAAGGGCCTGCAGGAACTCCAGAACTGTCACAAATAACTGTGTTGTGCTGGCAGTCTTCGCACCAGGAGATGAAAGGTTTCCACCTCAAGGTGTACAGTTTCCTCATGGAGGGAGTTCTGGATGATCTCAGCAACCTCGGTTGAGAGACCAAAAGCTACAAGATGTGTCACCTCAGGGGCATATTGCATTTTGCCCTTCCAGTGTCAGCATTCCAAAGGCATGCTGTTGCTTCTCCTTTTGCCTTGTAGACTCCTGTCAAAATGAGCAACCCAATGTAGGCTTTCAAGTCAGTTACATTGAAGTCTTTCCAACCATCCCCATACACACGCCTACCCTCTAAGTTTGTAATTTCAAGTACATTATTTTCAATTGATGGTGTGATGAACCATTTTGATGACATTAGCAGCACTAAATCTACCCTCTTGTTCAGGTGGTGAGCGGGACCATGATAACTTTCCATTTTTGGAAGGTAATGGGTTTGTGGGTGGTCGAGAGACAACAGGAGGGTCAACAATAGGAGTCTCATTCTCATCTGAGGAGGATGCCTCATAATCAGGGTCCTCAATATTATCATCGGTCTCAGACACATTCTCCTCTATGTCACTTTCACTGTCAAAAACCTGTGACAAAATCTCATTGACAGAAAATCTTTGCTTAGATGTAATTTTCAAATGAGAGAGATGGAGAACATAGAGAGCACACAGAAATGGTTTAGAATGCTTCTGTTCAAGCTTTTATAATGTTTGCTCCTCCCCTTTGTTTGGTAAACCATGAAAATTAGGTTTTCCCCTCCCCATGGCACAGGAAATATCAAAGTTCTCGCAAAATGATGTTTTCCCCTCCCCCACGGCACGGGAACATCAAAGTTCTCATGAGAATTATGTCCAATGTCATGTGACCTACTTCAGATACGGTTATGTTAGGTTAGAGCCCTAAAAAAGAGGATCATTTAGAAGTTTTTTTTTTTTATATAATATTGAATATGTAAAATTATAATGAACATTATATAATTATAACATGTCATAGTGACCTCAATAAAACAATCAAAACAAATGTGTGTGAATTTTTTATATTACTTATGTTTTATACAGCTAAAAGAGCCTGGGGTCAAATTGACCCCAAGGAACACCGATGCTACAAAATGTGTACAGGACATTTAAAAAATACCTGCAGGTTAATTTTATGTTTACAGAGTTGTTCCCATTAAATTAGGAAAATTCATTAAATCTGAAGAAAAAAACTAAATTTTAATAATATATTTACAGACGTTAAATATTGAATGGGGTCAAATTGACCCCAAAGTTAATAGGAGGGTTAAGAGTCAACATTATAGCGCCACCAACTGGCAGCAGGAATTGAGTCATTTTCAAAATGCTTTGAATTCAGCATCTTATTTTTTTCTCGATTTGCTTCAAACTTCATCAGAATAATGACAAAACATGGCCGATGTAAATCTGTTGTGGGGATATTGATATCTTATATATTGTTGCCATGGCAACGTGTCAAACTTGAAAATTCTGTTATGGTGATTTTGAGGCAGATAACAACCTCAGATTTACATGAAACTCAAAACACATATCAGTATTATTGATAGCTAGACAATGGAAAAAGCTTTTAAAAGGGCGTGGAAAAGGCACTCTATAGCGCCACCTTTTGTCAAAAGTGGGGGGGTTAGTTTTAGCTACAGACACCAAACTCGGTACGTATATTGTTCTTATCATGACGGACAACTTTCTAATTCACAGTCATCAGCTACGACCAACAGGAAATCGGCTATTTTGATTTGAATATGGATTTTTTTTAAATTGAGCTGTGATTTAATGAATACTCCTCAGAGGAAAAGTTCACTATACTCACCAAACTTTGTCTACATGTTGAAAAAACATTGAGGAACTGAAATTGCGAACGGATTTTGGTTAGCTTGAACGGTTTTGTCGTGGTGATTTTTTTAAATAACAGTAAAAAGGGAATCATTAATTATCTTGTATTTTTAAATTGCAGCTTCCAAACACTTAAAAGCATTTTTTCATACATAGATCAAATCATTCTGAGGACATATGCATAGTTTCATGACTTTACAACACTGTATGATTAAAAGAAAATTAAAAAACTGTCAGACATCTCAACTCACTCTGTCCCTCTGTTTGAGGAATGTATGTGTGCTGACTGAGTGTGTGTGTGTGTGTGAGTGGGGGATGGGCATGAGCTGAGTGGCAGGCAGACAGACAGAGAGAGAGAAAGAGAGAGAGAGAGACTTATACATCTCTTTAACCACAACTCTGGGGACCCACCGGTGGGTCCAATATTGCATATGCCTAATTCTCAGGAAAAAAAACTGTATTTTAAATTGTTATTTTTTTGTTGTTGTTGCTAATTGTGCTGTTTTCATTACAGCTCAAGAAATCTCTTAGGCCTTATCCTTTTCTGACAGTTTCAGGAATTAAAAAAAAAATCTAAAAATACTTATTTGTGCTGCAAATAATAATTTCAAACTCATTTGATACTGACCTCTGAAAAAAATTAATAAACAAACACAGAACTCAGAAATATTTATTTCAAGATGCAATAAAAGAACACTGTACACTTGAATTCATATATATATATATATATATATATATATATATATATATATATATAATTGCATAAGTTTATATTTAATTCTTTTTTATCAAGTGTACAGCTGTACAGTTTCATTTTTTGCATCTTGAAAAAAATATTTCTGTGTTCTTTATCCCTCTGTGTTGTGTTTAACTTTTCAGTTTAGAAGATCACAAATGCTTATAGGTCAATAAAATCATTACAAAACACTTATAAAGCATTTAAGAATTTGATAACACTGTAGAATAGTCTAATTTGTTAACATTAGTAAATGCATTGGTAACACTTTATAATAACTGCACTCATTAGTAAATAGTCAGTTCATGCTTTATAAAGTCTTGTCCCAACATTAATAGTCATTAGTAAGCAGCTTATAAATACAGCTATAAATAACTTTTTCTTGGTTTATAAGGGCATATATTACAAAGAAGAGTAAAGGGTCAGTTATCTTCCTAAGAAAAATAAAAATAAACAAACAACACAGATTGATAAAGAGCTCAGAAATATTTATTTCAATATGCAATAAAAGTAAACCATGGACTTGAATTATATATAGTAGGAGCCATTTTGGGGATGGTAAAGGTTTTGTCCACTGGATGGTACTGTGGCTATGTTTTATTAGAGCACCTGAGCAACAAGTGTACAGTATGTGTTGGTATTTGGGAAGCACAGTTTTTGAGCGCACGGCATAAAAGCTGCAAGGTCCATAAGGTATGGCTTTGTGTGTACATGTGAACAAGGAGAGGACACAAGAAGTTTGAGATCATGTTTAATGGAGCTCAAGTAATTAAGAAAGACATTTGTTATGCATCTATATTCGTCTGCATGGACTCTGTTTGTACGTGTTTTAAACTTGCTTACCCCTATTATCAACGGCATTGGAAAGCCAGTACACACACACACACACACATATATATATAATTTTTTAATCAAGTGTACAGCTGTAGTTTCATTTTATCCATCTTGAAAAAATATTTCTGTGTTCTGTGTCCCTCTGTGTTGTGTTTAACTTTTTAGTTTGGTAGATGAATGTTCCTTTAAATCTCCTTTGTGAATTTAAATGTATAAATAGTCTTCACTTTAGATGAGTTCACAAAAATAGATAGCTGGAAACTACTAAATGTTTTATAAAGACTATCATGAATTAAAGCAGAAACTACTAAATGTTTTATAAAGACTATCATGAATTAAAGCAGGAATATATGTTAATAAAGCAGTTATTAACACACTGACCAGCTATTATCATGTGTCTAAATAATAAGATTTATATATTTACACTAAAATAGTTTATTAATCATTTAATTTCACTTTCTTAATGATCTCATGAACCACTGAATTAAATAACTCCTAAATAACTGGTTTGAAAATAACGTTATTATACTTAAAGCATGAAAATACAATGATTGAACTTTATAGCTCAAGAACAAAATATTTATAGCTGTATTTATGAACTGCTTAACAATGCCTATTAAAGAAGTGCTATTATTAGTTTTCACTTTTTCAACTTTAGTTACACTGTAATGTTGCTGTTTCAGCATAAAAAAAGTTCTGCAAAGTTACTAAGCTGAAAGTCCAATTCAAAAGGAGATATTTTATTTAACAAAAATCACATTTTAATAACTATAATGAACAAATTGTTTGTACTACAACAAATATTGTCCGGGATTTGTGATACCACAAATATGGACGAATGGAATGATAATTGGTTGAGCTGCACTAGAGAAAGCAACGAGTGTGATATATATGTAGTTTACCATGAAGGCTGGCAAAGAAAAACAAAACTCCTTATATTCAGGTGTGAAGAATTATTAGGCATTTTTTTCCTTTACTGATAAAATGAGCCCAAAAAAGAGGTTTAACTCAGATTGCAAAATGTGTTACTAAAGTTATATATATTGTTCTGTGAATGTGATTTCAAAGTCTAGATGATTCGGATTAACCCTTTATCTGCCGTATCCCTTAAAACCTGACTGCCAGAGGGCTATTGTGAATGCATGTGCCCGCTGGGCACCGTTTACCTGATGCCACCGGGGTGGTGTTGCACTGATGGCTTGAGCCCGCCATCGCTGCTTGCAGCTATATTTCTTCTTCTTCTTGTTCTCCGAAATGAATTGCATTTTTGAGGGCCTAAACATGCTTCAAAACTCATTAAACTTTGCACACGCATCTGAACTGGCGAAAATTTACATCTGATATAGGTTTCAGAAGTGGGTGTGGCAAAATGGCTCGATAGCGCCACCTGTTAAATTTCAACGGAGTGCGCCCCGAGCTACGTTTCACATACATACACACATGTAACACACCATTATCTACAAAAAAGTCTTCTGGTACAAAATCCAAAACCCAACAAGGAAGTAAGTTATTTTGAATTTTCTGTATAATTTTTGTGCTCTTTTTGCCATTTCCATGCCTCATACTTTGACGAACTCCTCCTACAGTTTTAATCTGATTGTCTTCAAATTTGGTGAGGGTCATCATAAGAACTTTGTGATGTTAAATTGCGAAGGTTTTGAGTTTTCGTCAAGGGGTGTGTACCTGGCAGCCTGACAAATTTTTATGTTTCACCGTGAAACAGGAAGTTGCCGTAACTCAGGCAAGCAACATATTAAAAAGTGTCAACAAGTGTTAAATATGCTGGCAACATGCTAGAAGCATAATAAAACATGCTAGCGACACTTAGCAACAAATTAAAAAGTGTCAAAAGTGTTAAATAGGCTGGCAAAATTCAGAAGCATAATAAAACATGCTAGCAACACTTAGCTAAGGGCTAAAGCATGCTACTAAGGCAGTGAATCAGGAAGTTACTGTAATTAGGGCATACAATGTCCAATCTTCCCCAAATTGAACAAGTTTGATAAGAGTCATTTCCTGAACACATCAACATGCCCATATTCGATTTAGTCATAGCGCCACCTAATGGCAACAGGAAGTGGTATGTTTAAGACGGTTATGGACTCCATAAAAAAAAAAAAAAAAAAAAAACATCAACAAGTGATAAATAGGCTGGCTGGCGGTGAGCTAGGGTGCGAGGGCCCTTTCATCACTGCTTGCAGTTTTAATTAGGGCCCGAGCACTGCAGTGCGAGGACCTTATTGGAATTGATCCGTTTATTAGGGCCCGAGCACCGATGGTGCGAGGACCCTCTTGTATCTGCTTTGTTTATTAGGGGTTCAAGCACGCAGTGCTGAAACCCTATTGAAATTGTTAAGATTTTTATTATTATTAGGGGTTCAAGCACAAGTGCTGAAACCCTATTGTAATTGTACTGATTTTTAGGGGTTCAAGCACAAAGTACTGAAACCCTATTGTTATTGTACTGATTTTTAGGGGTTCAAGCACGCAGTGCTGAAACCCTATTGTAATTGTTAGGATTTTTAGGGGTTCAAGCACGCAGTGCTGAAACCCTATTGTTTTTGTTAGGATTTTTATTAGGGGTTCAAGCACGAAGTGCTGAAACCCTATTGTTTTTGTTAGGATTTTTATTATTATTATTAGGGGTTCAAGCACGAAGTGCTGAAACCCTATTGTTTTTGTTAAAATTTTTAGTGATAAATTTTCAAGTGATAAATAGGCTGGCTGGCGGTGAGCCAGGGTGCGAGGGCCCTTTCATCACTGCTTGCAGTTTTAATTAGGGCCCGAGCACTGCAGTGCGAGGACCTTATTGGAATTGATCCGTTTATTAGGGCCCGAGCACCGATGGTGCGAGGACCCTCTTGTATCTGCTTTGTTTATTAGGGGTTCAAGCACGCAGTGCTGAAACCCTATTGAAATTGTTAAGATTTTTATTATTATTAGGGGTTCAAGCACAAGTGCTGAAACCCTATTGTAATTGTACTGATTTTTAGGGGTTCAAGCACAAAGTACTGAAACCCTATTGTTATTGTACTGATTTTTAGGGGTTCAAGCACGCAGTGCTGAAACCCTATTGTAATTGTTAGGATTTTTAGGGGTTCAAGCACGCAGTGCTGAAACCCTATTGTTTTTGTTAGGATTTTTATTAGGGGTTCAAGCACGAAGTGCTGAAACCCTATTGTTTTTGTTAGGATTTTTATTATTATTATTAGGGGTTCAAGCACGAAGTGCTGAAACCCTATTGTTTTTGTTAAAATTTTTATTATTATTATTATTATTATTATTATTAGGGGTTCAAGCACGCAGTGCTGAAACCCTATTGTAATTGTTAGGATTTTTATTATTATTAGGGGTTCAAGCACGCAGTGCTGAAACCCTATTGTAATTGTTAGGATTTTTATTATTATTATTATTAGGGGTTCAAGCACGCAGTGCTGAAACCCTATTGTAATTGTTAGGATTTTTATTATTATTAGGGGTTCAAGCACGCAGTGCTGAAACCCTATTGTAATTGTTAGGATTTTTAGGGGTTCAAGCACGCAGTGCTGAAACCCTATTGTAATTGTTAGGATTTTTATTATTAGGGGTTCAAGCACGAAGTGCTGAAACCCTATTGTTTTTGTTAGGATTTTTATTATTATTAGGGGTTCAAGCACGAAGTGCTGAAACCCTATTGTTTTTGTTAGGATTTTTATTTTTAGGGGTTCAAGCACGTAGTGCTGAAACCCTATTGTTTTTGTTAGGATTTTTATTATTAGGGGTTCAAGCACACAGTGCTGAAACCCTATTGTTTTTGTTAGGATTTTTATTATTATTATTATTATTCTTCTCCCCTAAAACTGAACGTGCAGCCCAAACCGTAAGGCCTAGAGACTTGAAACTTGGTCAGATGATAGAGCTCAATTTGGGGAGAACCTATCAAAGTTTCAGGCCAATTGGCCAATAGGGGGCGCTACAGTGATCAAAAATGCGTTTTAGCTAATAGCTCCTAAAGCACTTGTGATAGAGCCAAAAATTTAACATTTCTGGAATCCTTGGGTCATGCGAAATGAAAAACGGTCATTCTGATTTTGGGTCTAGGAGGCCTCGTTTTTTTCGCAAATTTGACGTATGTCCAAAACCTACTTTTACCAACTAGTCCTAGGTTTTTCGCCCAATCTGAACCAAACCACTGCAGAAATGTTCTCTGGCCAGTGAATATCAATAATTAACAAAAAAAAGTAGAAATTTCGACTCACTGTTGTAATGGGATGCCAAAATGTTCGAAAGTCGAGGACCAATTTTACACAACAGGCTATAACTCATGAATGAAATGAGATATCTTAACCAAACTTGCTGAACATTTTTATGAGCTAAAACTTTGGTCAAATAAAAAAAAATTGCACACCTCTGCCACTTGGGGGCGCTATAAAAAGAAAAAACACATAAATGGCTATAACTAGGCAACCGTTGGCTCGATCGACTTGAAAATTGGTATGCAGTGTCTTGGTCTGAAGGGGCACAAGTACCTATGAGGACATTTGCATATCTCAAAAAACATGGCCGCCATTGGCCAAAAAATTTTAGGCACCTATTTGAAAGGGCTAACAGATGTTGATCGGAACGAAACTCGCTGGGTACGTTCGACTCATGAACCTTAAGGTCTGTAAGAATTTTGAAAGAAATCGGCCACTAGTTGGCGCTAACGAGTTTTATGGCTCTGTAATCACGTGGTGTTTCACATATCAACACAATATGCATATCATTTGATAGATCTCCTCATAATGCACAACTTTGCCTCAAGAACCATTGCTGTCAATCAAATCGTTCAATTGTTATTCACAAATATGATAAAAAGCTACTTTTGCAAACTAGTCCTAGGTTTTTTGTCCGATTGGAACCAAACCACTGCAGTAATATTCTGTGGACTCTCTAGATCAATAATTATCAAAAAAATGTTGAATTTTGTACTTTGGTTGGCTTTAAAGGGGTAATTTAGAAAAGGGGTGTGGCCAAACACACCCCAAAGCCTATAAAACCTAAACGAAAACTCAAAACTTTATGAAACTTGGTGAAATCATGTAACAGGTGACTCTTAACAAGCATGCAAAGTTTCATGAAGATCGGACCATAGGTGGCGCTATAACAGTAGAAAAGGTCTCAAAACACAAGATTTATATGGTAAATGCCCTCAAATTGTTTGAAAATGCTCAAATATTCACCCAAAAACACTAGATCTTCATATCATATGATAGATCTCCTCATTCTGAACAACTTTGCCTCTGGGACCAATGTTGTCAATAAAGCTGTTAATTAAATATTCAAGATTATTTTAAAAAGTTACTTTGGCAAACTAGTGATAGGGTTTAAGCTGAAAATCAATAACACCACTGAAGTACAATTCTCTAGACTCTGAAGGTCAATAATTATCAAAAACATGTTGAACAATTGCATTTGGACAACTATAAACCAGTAATTTTATAATATGTTATTTGCATAGTGTACACAAAGGCCTATTAATACAAACAAGAAAGCCCACAAATGATCAAAACTGTAAAATAATGCATAATTTCATTCTAAACAAGCATGCACAATTTAAGAGAGATAGGGCAAAAAAAAACACTCAGAGTTATAAAGGATTAACACATTGATGTATGAGAAATTGCCATTTATAACCACTAGATGGCAGCTGAAAACCACTAATGGGTTCATTCAGCTAACTTAAACAGTACTGTTGAAAGGATTCATGAATTCATGACTAAGCAATCAAAAAACACTGTTACCAAATTTTAAATCTCATTGAGTTAAAGTTTTCCATTTTGTTCGTACAGATATATCAGTTTTTGAAATTTTGCCACATTATGATTACAGTGAAACCTGAAAATGACATCTAAACTCTGAAAAACTAGTTTAATCATTTAATTTCAGTGCATGTGTCTGACTGTCATCCCGTTCTCCATTTTGAATGTGTTTAACTGTCTTCAATACATCCAGGTTGGCTCAGACAACCTCAGAGGCCTTAAATGCTTGAACCCCGGTAAATGCTGCTTGCAGCTTTAATTATTAGGGGTTCAAGCACGAAGTGCTGAAATCCTATTGTTTTTGTTAGGATTTTTATTATTATTAGGGGTTCAACCACGAAGTGCTGAAACCCTATTGTTTTTGTTAGGATTTTTAGGGGTTCAAGCACGAAGTGCTGAAACCCTATTGTTTTTGTTAGGATTTTTATTATTATTATTAGGGGTTCAAGCACGAAGTGCTGAAACCCTATTGTTTTTGTTAGGATTTTTATTATTATTAGGGGTTCAAGCACGTAGTGCTGAAACCCTATTGTTTTTGTTAGGATTTTTATTATTAGGGGTTCAAGCACGAAGTGCTGAAACCCTATTGTTTTTGTTAGGATATTTATTAGGGGTTCAAGCACGAAGTGCTGAAACCCTATTGTTTTTGTTAGGATTTTTATTATTATTATTAGGGGTTCAAGCACGAAGTGCTGAAACCCTATTGTTTTTGTTAGGATTTTTATTATTAGGGGTTCAAGCACGAAGTGCTGAAACCCTATTGTTTTTGTTAGGATTTTTAGGGGTTCAAGCACGAAGTGCTGAAACCCTATTGTTTTTGTTAGGATTTTTATTATTATTATTATTATTATTATTATTATTAGGGGTTCAAGCACGTAGTGCTGAAACCCTATTGTTTTTGTTAGGATTTTTATTAGGGGTTCAAGCACGAAGTGCTGAAACCCTATTGTTTTTGTTAGGATTTTTAGGGGTTCAAGCACGCAGTGCTGATTAGGGGTTCAAGCACGCAGTGCTGAAACCCTATTGTTTTTGTTAGGATTTTTATTATTATTATTATTATTATTCTCCCCTAAAACTGAACGTGCAGCCCAAACCGTAAGGCCTAGAGACTTGAAACTTGGTCAGATGATAGAGCTCAATTTGGGGAGAACCTATCAAAGTCTCAGCCCAATTGGCCAATAGGGGGCGCTACAGTGATCGAAAATGCGTTTTAGCTAATAGCTCCTAAAGCGCTTGTGATAGAGCCAAAAATTTAACATTTCTGGAATCCTTGGGTCATGCGAAATGAAAAACGGTCACTCTGATTTTGGGTCTAGGAGGCCTCGTTTTTTCGCAAATTTGACGTATGTCCAAAACCTACTTTTGCGAACTAGTCCTAGGTTTTTCGCCCA
Organism: Carassius carassius; assembly: GCF_963082965.1. Lineage (NCBI taxonomy): Eukaryota > Metazoa > Chordata > Actinopteri > Cypriniformes > Cyprinidae > Carassius > Carassius carassius. The sequence goes on from NC_081789.1 coordinate 8,816,622, forward strand.
ATCTGAACCAAACCACTGCAGAAATGTTCTCTGGCCAGTGAATATCAATAATTATCAAAAAAAAGTAGAAATTTCAACTCACTGTCGTAATGGGATGCCAAAATGTTCGAAAGTCGAGGACCAATTTTACGCAACAGGCTATAACTCATGAATGAAATGAGATATCGTAACCAAACTTGCTGAACATTTTTATGAGCTAAAACTTTGGTCAAATAAAAAAAATTGCAGACCTCTGCCACTTGGGGGCGCTATAAAAAGAAAAAACACATAAACGGCTATAACTAGGCAACCGTTGGCTCGATCGACTTGAAAACTGGTATGCAGTGTCTTGGTCTGAAGGGGCACAAGTACCTATGAGGACATTTGCATATCTCAAAAAACATGGCCGCCATTGGCCAAAAAATTTTAGGCACCTATTTGAAAGGGTTAACAGATGTTGATCGGAACGAAACTCGCTGGGTACGTTCGACTCATGAACCTTAAGGTCTGTAAGAATTTTGAAAGAAATCGGCCACTAGTTGGCGCTAACGAGTTTTATGGCTCTGTAATCACGTGGTGTTTCACATATCAACACAATATGCATATCATTTGATAGATCTCCTCATAATGCACAACTTTGCCTCAAGAACCATTGCTTTCAATCAAATCGTTCAATTGTTATTCACAAATATGTTAAAAAGCTACTTTTACAAACTAGTCCTAGGTTTTTTGTCCGATTGGAACCAAACCACTGCAGTAATATTCTGTGGACTCTCTAGATAAATAATTATCAAAAAAATGTTGAATTTTGTACTTTGGTTGGCTTTAAAGGGGTAATTAAAAAAGGGGTGTGGCCAAACACACCCCAAAGCCTATAAAACCTAAACGAAAACTCAAAACTTTATGAAACTTGGTGAAATCATGTAACAGGTGACTCTTAACAAGCATGCAAAGTTTCATGAAGATCGGACCACAGGTGGCGCTATAACAGTAGGAAAGGTCTCAAAACACAAGATTTATATGGTAAATGCCCTCAAATTGTTTGAAAATGCTCATATATTCACTCAAAAACACTAGATCTTCATATCATATGATAGATCTCCTCATTCTGAACAACTTTGCCTCTGGGACCAATGTTGTCAATAAAGCTGTTAATTAAATATTCAAGATTATTTTAAAAAGTTACTTTGGCAAACTAGTGATAGGGTTTAAGCTGAAAATCAATAACACCACTGAAGTACAATTCTCTAGACTCTGAAGGTCAATAATTATCAAAAACATGTTGAACAATTGCATTTGGACAACTATAAACCAGTAATTTTATAATATGTTATTTGCATAGTGTACACAAAGGCCTATTAATACAAACAAGAAAGCCCACAAATTATCAAAACTGTAAAATAATGCATAATTTCATTCTAAACAAGCATGCAAAATTTAAGAGAGATTTGGCAAAAAAAAAAAATAACACTATAACAGTTATTTTTAAAAAAACATTGTTGTTTGAGTAAATGCAATTTATAACCACTAGATGGCAGCGGAAGACCAATAATGGGCTCATTCAGCTAAGTTAAACAGTACTGTTGAAAGGATTCATTAATTCATGCCTAAACAATCAAAAAACACAGTTAAAAAATTTTAAATCTCATTGAGTTAAAGTTTTCCATTTTGTTTATACATATATATCAGTTTTTAAATGTTTGCCACATTATGATTACAGTGAAACCTGAAAATGACATCTAAACTCTGAAAAACTAGTTTAATCATTTAATTTCAGTGCATGTGTCTGACTGTGACTACCTCAGAGGCCTTAAATGCTTGAACCCCGGTAAATGCTGCTTGCAGCTTTAATTATTATTATTATTATTATTATTATTATTATTATTATTATTATTATTATTATTATTATTATTATTATTATTCTCCCCTAAAACTGAACGTGCAGCCCAAACCGTAAGGCCTAGAGACTTGAAATTTGGCCAGATTGTAGAGCTCAATTTGGGGAGAACCTATCAAAGTCTCAGCCCAATCGGCCAAAGGGGGGCGCTACAGCGCCAAAAACAAAATTTTCAGACATTTTTGGCCATAGATCGTAAACCGCTTGACGTAGACTCAAAAACTATGCATCGTTGTGATCCTTGGGTTAGTACGAAAAAAATTGTTTTTTGCCTTTTTTTACTCTACGACGCACCGTTTTTCCGTAAAATGGACCTAAAGCTCAAACCCACTTTTGCGAACTAGTCCTAGGATTTTCAACCAATCGGAACCAAACCACTGCAGAAATATTCCCTGGACACTCAATATCAATAATTATCAAAAAAAAGTTGAAATTTCGATTCTTACGCGAAACAGCACGCCAAAAAGCGTCTATGCTAACATTAGCCAAATGTTATTTTGACTATAACTCTTGAACGAAATGAAGTATCTTCACCAAACTTGGTACACATATGTATGAGCTGAATCTTTGGTCAAATAAAAAAAATTGTGCATCTTTGCCACTTGGGGGCGCTCTAAGATAGAAAAAACACATAAATGGCTATAACTAGGCAGCCGTTGGCTCGATCGACTTGAAAATTGGTATGCAGTGTCTTGGTCTGAAGGGGCACAAGTACTTATGAGGACATTTGCATATCTCAAAAAACATGGCCGCCATTGGCCAAACAATTTAAAGCACCTATTTGAAGGGGTTAACGGAAGTTGATCGGAACGAAACTCGCTGGGTACGTTCGACTCATGAACCTTAAGGTCTGTAAGAATTTTGAAAGAAATCGGCCACTAGTTGGCGCTAATGAGATTTTTTGGCTCAGTAATCACGTGGTGTAACACAGATTCACACAATATGCATATCATTTGATAGATCTCCTCATTATGCACAAATTTGCCTCAAGAACTATGGCTGTCAATCAAATCGTTCATTAATTATTCACAAATATGTTAAAAACCTACTTTTGCGAACTAGTCCTAGGTTTTTCACCCAATCAGAACCAAACCACTGCAGTAACATTCTCTGGACGCTCTAGATCAATAATTATGAAAAAAATGTTGAATTTTGTCCTTTGGTTAGCTGTAACCAGGTCATTTATAAAAAGGGGCGTGGTCACATACAAACAAAAGCTTATAAAACCTCAACAGAAATACAAAACTTTACGAAACTTGGAGAAAACATGTAGCAGATGTCTCTGAACAAGCATGCAAAGTTTCATGGAGATCGGGCCATAGGTGGCGCTATAACAGTATAAAAGGTCTCAAAAACACAAAGATTTATATGGTAAATGGCCTCAAATTGGTTGAAAATGCTCATATATTCACACAAACACTTGATCATATGATAGATCTCCTCATTCTGAACAACTTTGCCTCAGGGAGCGAAGATGTCAATCAAACCGTTCATTAATTATTCAAAAATATGTTAAAAACCTACTTTTGCGAACTAGTCCTAGGTTTTTAGCCAGATCGGAACCAAACCGCTGCAGTAATATTCTCTGGACTCTCTAGATCAATAATTATCAAAAAAAACGTTGAATTTTGTCCTTTGGTTAGCTATAACAGGCTAATATAGAAAAGGGGCGTGACCAAAATACCCAAAAGCCTATAAAACCTAAACGAAAACTCAAAACTTTATGAAACTTGGTGAAAACATGTAACAGGTGACTCTAAACAAGCATGCAAAGTTTCATAGAGATCGGAACATAGGTGGCGCTATAACAGTAGAAAAGGTCTCAAAACAAAAGATTTATATGGTAAATGGCCTCAAATTGTTTGAAAATGCTCATATATTCACACAAACGCTAGATCTTCATATCATATGATAGATCTAATCATTCTGAACAACTTTGCCTTTGGGACCAATGTTGTCAATAAAGCTGTTAATTAAATATTCAAGATTAGTTTAAAAAGTTACTTTGGCAAATTAGTCCAAGGCTTTAAGCTGAAAATCAATAAAACCACTGAAGTACAATTCTCTAGACTCTGAAGGTCAATAATTATCAAAAACATGTTGAACAATTGCATTTGGACAACTATAAACCAGTAATTTTATAATATGTTCTTGTCATAGTGCACACAAAGGCCTATTAATACAAAAAGAAAGCCCACAAATGATCAAAACTGTGTAAAATGATGCATAATTTCATTCTAAACAAGCATGCAAAATTTAAGAGAGATTGGGCAAAAAAAAAATAACACTATAACAGTTATGTTTAAAAACACATTGTTGTTTGAGTAAATGCAATTTATAACCACTAGATGGCAGCGGAAGACCAATAATGGGCTCATTCAGCTAAGTTAAACAGTACTGTTGAAAGGATTCATTAATTCAGGCCTAAACAATCAAAAAACACTGTTACAAAATTTTAAATCTCATTGAGTTAAAGTTTTCCATTTTGTTTATACATATATATCAGTTTTTAAATGTTTGCCACATTATGATTACAGTGAAACCTGAAAATGACATCTAAACTCTGAAAAACTAGTTTAATCATTTAATTTCAGTGCATGTGTCTGACTGTGACTACCTCAGAGGCCTTAAATGCTTGAACCCCGGTAAATGCTGCTTGCAGCTTTAATTATTATTAGGGGTTCAAGCACGAAGTGCTGAAACCCTATTGTTTTTGTTAGGATTTTTATTATTATTATTATTATTATTCTTCTCCCCTAAAACTGAACGTGCAGCCCAAACCGTAAGGCCTAGAGACTTGAAATTTGGCCAGATTGTAGAGCTCAATTTGGGGAGAACCTATCAAAGTCTCAGCCCAATCGGCCAAAGGGGGGCGCTACAGCGCAAAAAACAAAATTTTCAGACATTTCTGGCCATAGATCGTAAACCGCTTGACGTAGACTCAAAAACTATGCATCGTTGTGATCCTTGGGTAAGTACGGAAAAAATTGTTCTGTGCCTTTTTTTACTCTACGACGCACCGTTTTTCCGCAAAATGGACCTAAAGCTCAAACCTACTTTTGCGAACTAGTCCTAGGATTTTCAACCAATCGGAACCAAACCACTGCAGAAATATTCCCTGGACCATCAATATCAATAATTATCAAAAAAAAGTTGAAATTTCGATTCTTACGCGAAACAGTACGCCAAAAAGCATGTATGCTAACGTTAGCCAAATGTTATTTTGACTATAACTCTTGAACGAAATGAGATATCTTCACCAAACTTAGTACACATATGTAGGAACTGAATCTTTGGTCAAATAAAAAAAATTGCGCATCTTTGCCACTTGGGGGCGCTCTAAGATAGAAAAAACACATAAATGGCTATAACTAGGCAGCCATTGATTCGATCGACTTGAAAATTGGTATGCAGTGTCTTGGTCTGAAGGGGCACAAGTACTTATGAGGACATTTGCATATCTCAAAAATCATGGCCGCCATTGGCCAAACAATTTTAAGCACCTATTTGAAAGGGTTAACGGATGTTGATCGGAACGAAACTCGCTGGGTACATTCGACTCATGAACCTTAAGGTTTGTAAGAATTTTGAAAGAAATCGGCCACTAATTGGCGCTAATGAGTTTTATGGCTCTGTAATCACGTGGTGTTTCACATATCAACACAATATGCATATCATTTGATAGATCTCCTCATAATGAACAACTTTGCCTCAAGAACCATTGCTGTCAATCAAATCGTTCAATTGTTATTTACAAATATGTTAAAAACCTACTTTTGCGAACTAGTCCTAGGTTTTTTGCCCGATCGGAACCAAACTACTGCAGTAATATTCTGTGGACTGTCTAGATCAATAATTATCAAAAAAATGTTGAATTTTGTACTTTGGTTAGCTTTAAAGGGGTAATTTAGACAAGGGGTGTGGCCAAACATACCACAAAGCCTATAAAACCTAAACGAAAACTCAAAACTTTATGAAACTTAGTGTAAACATGTAACCGGTGACTCTTAACAAGCATGCAAAGTTTCATGGAGATTGGACTATAGGTGGCGCTATAACAGTATAAAAGGTCTCAAAAACACAAGATTTATTTGGTAAATGGCCTCAAATTGGTTGAAAATGCTCATATATTCACACAAACACTAGATCATATGATAGATCTCCTCATTCTGAACAACTTTGCCTCAGGGAGCAAAGATGTCAATCAAACCGTTCATTAATTATTAAAGAATATGTTAAAAACCTACTTTTGCGAACTTGTCCTAGGTTTTTTGCCAGATCGGAACCAAACCACTGCAGTAATATTCTCTGGACTCTCCAGATCAATAATTATCAAAAAAATGTTGAATTTTGTCCTTTGGTTAGCTATAACAGGCTAATATAGAAAAGGGGCGTGACCAAAATACCCAAAAGCCTATAAAAACTAAACGAAAACTCAAAACTTTATGAAACTTGGTGAAAACATGTAACAGGTGACTCTTAACAAGCATGCAAAGTTTCATGAAGATCGGACCATAGGTGGCGCTATAACAATAGAAAAGGTCTCAAAACACGAGATTTATACGGTAAATGGCCTCAAATTTGTGAAAATGCTCATATATTCACTCAAAAACACTAGATCTTCATATCATATGATAGATATCCTCATTCTGAACAACTTTGCCTCTGGGACCAATGTTGTCAATAAAGCTGTTAATTAATTATTCAAGATTATTATAAAAAGTTACTTTGGCAAACTAGTGCAAGGCTTTAAGCTGAAAATCAATAAAACCACTGAAGTACAATTCTCTAGACTCTGAAGGTCAATAATTATCAAAAACATGTTGAACAATTGCATTTGGATAACTATAAACCAGTAATTTTATAATATGTTCTTTTTATAGTGTACACAAAGGCCTATTAATACAAACAGAAAGTCCATAAATTATCAAAACTGTGTAAAATGATGCATAATTTCATTCTAAACCAGCATGCACAATTTAAGAGAGATAGGGCAAAAAAAAAACACTCAGAGTTATAAAGGATTAACACATTGATGTATGAGAAATTGCCATTTATAACCACTAGATGGCAGCTGAAAACCACTAATGGGTTCATTCAGCTAACTTAAACAGTACTGTTGAAAGGATTCATGAATTCATGACTAAGCAATCAAAAAACACTGTTACCAAATTTTAAATCTCATTGAGTTAAAGTTTTCCATTTTGTTCGTACAGACATATCAGTTTTTGAAATTTTGCCACATTATGATTACAGTGAAACCTGAAAATGACATCTAAACTCTGAAAAACTAGTTTAATCATTTAATTTCAGTGCATGTGTCTGACTGTCATCCCGTTCTCAATTTTGAATGTGTTTAACTGTCTTCAATACATCCAGGTTGGCTCAGACAACCTCAGAGGCCTTAAATGCTTGAACCCCGGTAAATGCTGCTTGCAGCTTTAATTAGGGGTTCAAGCACGAAGTGCTGAAACCCTATTGTTTTTGTTAGGATTTTTATTATTATTATTATTATTATTATTATTATTCTTCTCCCCTAAAACTGAACGTGCAGCCCAAACCGTAAGGCCTAGAGACTTGAAATTTGGCCAGATTGTAGAGCTCAATTTGGGGAGAACCTATCAAAGTCTCAGCCCAATCGGCCAAAGGGGGGCGCTACAGCGCAAAAAACTAAATTTTCAGACATTTTTGGCCATAGATCGTAAACCGCTTGACGTAGACTCAAAAACTATACATCGTTGTGATCCTTGGGTTAGTACGAAAAAAATTGTTTTGCGCCTTTTTTTACTCTACGACGCACGGTTTTTCTGTAAAATGGACCTAAAGCTCAAACCTACTTTTGCGAACTAGTCCTAGGATTTTCAACCAATCGGAACCAAACCACTGCAGAAATAATCCCTGGACACTCAATATCAATAATTATCAAAAAAAAGTTGAAATTTCGATTCTTACGCGAAACAGCACGCCAAAAAGCGTCTATGCTAACGTTAGCCAAATGTTATTTTGACTATAACTCTTGAACGAAATGAGATATCTTCACCAAACTTGGTACACATATGTATGAGCTGAATCTTTGGTCAAATAAAAAAAATTGCGCATCTTTGCCACTTGGCGGCGCTCTAAGATAGAAAAAACACATAAATGGCTATAACTAGGCAGCCGTTGGCTCGATCGACTTGAAAATTGGTATGCAGTGTCTTGGTCTGAAGGGGCATAAGTACTTATGAGGACATTTGCATATCTCAAAAAACATGGCCGCCATTGGCCAAACAATTTTAAGCACCTATTTGAAGGGGTTAACGGAAGTTGATCGGAACGAAACTCGCTGGGTACGTTCGACTTATGAACCTTAAGGTCTGTAAGAATTTTGAAAGAAATCGGCCACTAGTTGGCGCTAATGAGATTTTTTGGCTCAGTAATCACGTGGTGTAACACAGATTCACACAATATGCATATCATTTGATAGATCTCCTCCTTATGCACAAATTTGCCTCAAGAACTATGGCTGTCAATCAAATCGTTCAATAATTATTCACAAATATGTTAAAAACCTACTTTTGCGAACTAGTCCTAGGTTTTTCACCCAATCAGAACCAAACCACTGCAGTAACATTCTCTGGACGCTGTAGATCAATAATTATCAAAAAAATGTTGAATTTTGTCCTTTGGTTAGCTGTAACCAGGTCATTTATAAAATGGGGCGTGGTCACATACAAACAAAAGCCTATAAAACCTCAACAGAAACTCAAAACTTTACGAATCTTGGAGAAAACATGTAGCAGAATTCTCTGAACAATCATGCCAAGTTTCATGGAGATCGGACCATAGGTGGCGCTATAACAGTATAAAAGGTCTCAAAAACACAAGATTTATATGGTAAATGGCCTCAAATTGGTTGAAAATGCTCATATATTCACACAAACACTAAATCATATGATAGATCTCCTCATTCTGAACAACTTTGCCTCAGGGAGCGAAGATGTCAATCAAACCATTCATTAATTATTCAAGAATATGTTAAAAACATACTTTTGCAAACTAGTCCTAGGTTTTTAGCCAGATCGGAACCAAACCACTGCAGTAATATTCTCTGGACTCTCTAGATCAATAATTATCAAAAAAATGTTGAATTTTGTCCTTTGGTTAGCTATAACAGGCTAATATATAAAAGGGGCGTGACCAAAATACCCAAAAGCCTATAAAACCTAAACGAAAACTCAAAACTTTATGAAACTTGGTGAAAACATGTAACAGGTGACTCTTAACAAGCATGCAAAGTTTCATAGAGATCGGACCATAGGTGGCGCTATAACAATAGAAAAGGTCTCAAAACACGAGATTTATACGGTAAATGGCCTCAAATTTTTGAAAATGCTCATATATTCACAAAAACGCTAGATCTTCATATCATATGATAGATCTCCTCATTCTGAACAACTTTGCCTTTGGGACCAATGTTGTCAATAAAGCTGTTAATTAATTATTCAAGATTATTTTAAAAAGTTACTTTGGCAAACTAGTGCAAGGCTTTAAGCTGAAAATCAATAAAACCACTGAAGTACAATTCTCTAGACTCTGAAGGTCAATAATTATCAAAAACATGTTGAACAATTGCATTTGGATAACTATAAACCAGTAATTTTATAATATGTTCTTTTTATAGTGTGCACAAAGGCCTATTAATACAAACAGAAAGTCCACAAATTATCAAAACTGTGTAAAATGATGCATAATTTCATTCTAAACCAGCATGCACAATTTAAGCGAGATAGGGCAAAAAAAAAAACACTCAGAGTTATAAAGGATTAACACATTGATGTATGAGAAATTGCCATTTATAACCACTAGATGGCAGCTGAAAACCACTAATGGGTTCATTCAGCTAACTTAAACAGTACTGTTGAAAGGATTCATGAATTCATGACTAAGCAATCAAAAAACACTGTTACCAAACTTTAAATCTCATTGAGTTAAAGTTTTCCATTTTGTTCGTACAGACATATCAGTTTTTGAAATTTTGCCACATTATGATTACAGTGAAACCTGAAATGACATCTAAACTCTGAAAAACTAGTTTAATCATTTAATTTCAGTGCATGTGTCTGACTGTCATCCCGTTCTCCATTTTGAATGTGTTTAACTGTCTTCAATACATCCAGGTTGGCTCAGACAACCTCAGAGGCCTTAAATGCTTGAACCCCGGTAAATGCTGCTTGCAGCTTTAATTATTATTATTATTATTATTCTTCTCCCCTAAAACTGAACGTGCAGCCCAAACCGTAAGGCCTAGAGACTTGAAATTTGGCCAGATTGTAGAGCTCAATTTGGGGAGAACCTATCAAAGTCTCAGCCCAATCGGCCAAAGGGGGGCGCTACAGCGCAAAAAACAAAATTTTCAGACATTTTTGGCCATAGATCGTAAACCGTTTGACGTAGACTCAAAAACTATGCATCGTTGTGATCCTTGGATTAGTACGAAAAAAATTGTTCTGCGCCTTTTTTTACTCTACGACGCACCGTTTTTCCGTAAAATGGACCTAAAGCTCAAACCTACTTTTGCGAACTAGTCCTAGGATTTTCAACCAATCGGAACCAAACCACTGCAGAAATATTCCCTGGACACTCATTATCAATAATTATCAAAAAAAAGTTGAAATTTCGATTCTTACGCGAAACAGTATGCCAAAAAGCATGTATGCTAACGTTAGCCAAATGTTATTTTGACTATAACACTTGAACGAAATGAGATATCCTCACCAAACTTAGTACACATTTGTATGAGCTGAATCTTTGGTCAAATAAAAAAAATTGCGCCTCTCTGCCACTTGGGGGCGCTCTAAGGTAGAAAAAACACATAAATGGCTATAACTAGGCAGCTGTTGATTTGATCGACTTCAAAATTGGTATGCAGTGTCTTGGTCTGAAGGGGCACAAGTACTTATGAGGACATTTGCATATCTCAAAAAACATGGCCGCCATTGGCCAAAAATTTTTAAGCACCTATTTGAAGGGGTTAACGGAAGTTGATCGGAACGAAACTCACTGGGTACGTTCGACTCATGAACCTTAAGGTCTGTAAGAATTTTGAAAGAAATCGGCCACTAGTTGGCGCTAATGAGATTTTTTGGCTCAGTAATCACGTGTCGTAACACAGATTCACACAATATGCATATCATTTGATAGATCTCCTCATTATGCACAAATTTGCCTCAAGAACTATGGCTGTCAATCAAATCGTTCATTAATTATTCACAAATATGTTAAAAACCTACTTTTGCGAACTAGTCCTAGGTTTTTCACCCAATCAGAACCAAACCACTGCAGTAACATTCTCTGGACGCTGTAGATCAATAATTATCAAAAAAATGTTGAATTTTGTCCTTTGGTTAGCTGTAACCAGGTCATTTATAAAAAGGGGCGTGGTCACATACAAACAAAAGCCTATAAAACCTCAACAGAAACTCAAAACTTTACGAAACTTGGAGAAAACATGTAGCAGATGTCTCTGAACAATCATGCAAAGTTTCATGGAGATCGGGCCATAGGTGGCGCTATAACAGTATAAAAGGCCTCAAAAACACAATATTTATATGGTAAATGGCCTCAAATTGGTTGAAAATGCTCATATATTCAAACAAACACTAGATCATATGATAGATCTCCTCAATCTGAACAACTTTGCCTCTGGGAGCGAAGATGTCAATCAAACCGTTCATTAATTATTCAAGAATATGTTAAAAACCTACTTTTGCGAACTAGTCCTAGATTTTTTGCCAGATCGGAACCAAACCGCTGCAGTAATATTCTCTGGACTCTCTAGATCAATAATTATCAAAAAAAATTGAATTTTGTCCTTTGGTTAGCTATAACAGGCTAATATAGAAAAGGGGCGTGACCAAAATACCCAAAAGCCTATAAAACCTAAACGAAAACTCAAAACTTTATGAAACTTGGTGAAAACATGTAACAGGTGACTCTTAACAAGCATGCAAAGTTTCATAGAGATCGGACCATAGGTGGCGCAATAACAGTAGAAAAGGTCTCAAAACACAAGATTTATATGGTAAATGGCCTCAAATTGTTTGGAAATGCTCATATATTCACACAAACGCTAGATCTTCATATCATATGATAGATCTCCTCATTCTGAACAACTTTGCCTTTGGGACCAATGTTGTCAATAAAGCTGTTAATTAAATATTCAAGATTAGTTAAAAATGTTACTTTGGCAAATTAGTCCAAGGCTTTAAGCTGAATATCAATAAAACCACTGAAGTACAATTCTCTAGACTCTGAAGGTCAATAATTATCAAAAACATGTTGAACAATTGCATTTGGACAACTATAAACCAGTAATTTTATAATATGTTCTTGTCATAGTGCACACAAAGGCCTATTAATACAAAAAGAAAGCCCACAAATGATCAAAACTGTGTAAAATGATGCATAATTTCATTCTAAACAAGCATGCAAAATTTAAGAGAGATTGGGCAAAAAAAAATAACACTATAACAGTTATGTTTAAAAACACATTGTTGTTTGAGTAAATGCAATTTATAACCACTAGATGGCAGCGGAAGACCAATAATGGGCTCATTCAGCTAAGTTAAACAGTACTGTTGAAAGGATTCATTAATTCATGCCTAAACAATCAAAAAACACTGTTACAAAATTTTAAATCTCATTGAGTTAAAGTTTTCCATTTTGTTTATACATATATATCAGTTTTTAAATGTTTGCCACATTATGATTACAGTGAAACCTAAAAAGGACATCTAAACTCTGAAAAACTAGTTTAATCATTTAATTTCAGTGCATGTGTCTGACTGTGACTACCTCAGAGGCCTTAAATGCTTGAACCCCGGTAAATGCTGCTTGCAGCTTTAATTATTATTATTATTATTATTCTTCTTCTCCCCTAAAACTGAACGTGCAGCCCAAACCGTAAGGCCTAGAGACTTGAAATTTGGCCAGATTGTAGAGCTCAATTTGGGGAGAACCTATCAAAGTCTCAGCCCAATCGGCCAAAGGGGGGCGCTACAGCGCAAAAAACAAAATTTTCAGACATTTCTGGCCATAGATCGTAAACCGCTTGACGTAGACTCAAAAACTATGCATCGTTGTGATCCTTGGGTAAGTACGGAAAAAATTGTTCTGTGCCTTTTTTTACTCTACGACGCACCGTTTTTCCGCAAAATGGACCTAAAGCTCAAACCTACTTTTGCGAACTAGTCCTAGGATTTTCAACCAATCGGAACCAAACCACTGCAGAAATATTCCCTGGACCATCAATATCAATAATTATCAAAAAAAAGTTGAAATTTCGATTCTTACGCGAAACAGTACGCCAAAAAGCATGTATGCTAACGTTAGCCAAATGTTATTTTGACTATAACTCTTGAACGAAATGAGATATCTTCACCAAACTTAGTACACATATGTATGAGCTGAGTCTTTGGTCAAATAAAAAAAATTGCGCCTCTCTGCCACTTGGGGGCGCTCTAAGGTAGAAAAAACACATAAATGGCTATAACTAGGCAGCTGTTGATTCGATCGACTTGAAAATTGGTTTGCAGTGTCTTGGTCTGAAGGGGCACAAGTACTTATGAGGACATTTGCATATCTCAAAAAACATGGCCGCCATTGGCCAAAAATTTTTAAGCACCTATTTGAAGGGGTTAACGGAAGTTGATCGGAACGAAACTCACTGGGTACGTTCGACTCATGAACCTTAAGGTCTGTAAGAATTTTGAAAGAAATCGGCCACTAGTTGGCGCTAATGAGATTTTTTGGCTCAGTAATCACGTGGCGTAACACAGATTCACACAATATGCATATCATTTGATAGATCTCCTCATTATGCACAAATTTGCCTCAAGAACTATGGCTGTCAATCAAATCGTTCATTAATTATTCACAAATATGTTAAAAACCTACTTTTGCGAACTAGTCCTAGGTCTTTCACCCAATCAGAACCAAACCACTGCAGTAACATTCTCTGGACGCTGTAGATCAATAATTATCAAAAAAATGTTGAATTTTGTCCTTTGGTTAGCTGTAACCAGGTCATTTATAAAAAGGGGCGTGGTCACATACAAACAAAAGCCTATAAAACCTCAACAGAAACTCAAAACTTTACGAAACTTGGAGAAAACATGTAGCGGATGTCTCTGAACAATCATGCAAAGTTTCATGGAGATCAGGCCATAGGTGGCGCTATAACAGTATAAAAGGCCTCAAAAACACAATATTTATATGGTAAATGGCCTCAAATTGGTTGAAAATGCTCATATATTCAAACAAACACTAGATCATATGATAGATCTCCTCAATCTGAACAACTTTGCCTCTGGGAGCGAAGATGTCAATCAAACCGTTCATTAATTATTCAAGAATATGTTAAAAACCTACTGTTGCGAACTAGTCCTAGATTTTTAGCCAGATTGGAACCAAACCGCTGCAGTAATATTCTCTGGACTCTCTAGATCAATAATTATCAAAAAAAATTGAATTTTGTCCTTTGGTTAGCTATAACAGGCTAATATAGAAAAGGGGCGTGGCCAAAATACCCAAAAGCCTATAAAAACTAAACGAAAACTCAAAACTTTATGAAACTTGGTGAAAACATGTAACAGGTGACTCTTAACAAGCATGCAAAGTTTCATAGAGATCGGAACATAGGTGGCGCTATAACAGTAGAATAGGTCTCAAAACAAAAGATTTATATGGTAAATGGCCTCAAATTGTTTGAAAATGCTCATATATTCACACAAACGCTAGATCTTCATATCATATGATAGATCTCCTCATTCTGAACAACTTTGCCTTTGGGACCAATGTTGTCAATAAAGCTGTTAATTAAATATTCAAGATTATTTAAAAAAGTTACTTTGGCAAATTAGTCCAAGGCTTTAAGCTGAAAATCAATAAAACCACTGAAGTACAATTCTCTAGACTCTGAAGGTCAATAATTATCAAAAACATGTTGAACAATTGCATTTGGACAACTATAAACCAGTAATTTTATAATATGTTCTTTTCATAGTGCACACAAAGGCCTATTAATACAAACAGAAAGCCCACAAATGATCAAAACTGTGTAAAATGATGCATGATTTCATTCTAAACAAGCATGCAAAATTTAAGAGAGATTGGGCAAAAAAAAAATAACACTATAAAAGTTATGTTTAAAAACACATTGTTGTTTGAGTAAATGCAATTTATAACCACTAGATGGCAGCGGAAGACCAATAAGGGGCTCATTCAGCTAAGTTAAACAGTACTGTTGAAAGAATTCATTAATTCATGCCTAAACGATCAAAAAACACTGTTACAAAATTTTAAATCTCATAGAGTTAAAGTTTTCCATTTTATTTATACATATTTATCAGTTTTTAAATGTTTGCCACATTATGATTACAGTGAAACCTGAAAATGACATCTAAACTCTGAAAAACTAGTTTAATCATTTAATTTCAGTGCATGTGTCTGACTGTGACTACCTCAGAGGCCTTAAATGCTTGAACCCCGGTAAATGCTGCTTGCAGCTTTAATTAGGGGTTCAAGCACGCAGTGCTGAAACCCTATTGTTTTTGTTAGGATTTTTAGGGGTTCAAGCACGCAGTGCTGAAACCCTATTGTTTTTGTTAGGATTTTTATTATTATTATTATTATTCTTCTCCCCTAAAACTGAACGTGCAGCCCAAACCGTAAGGCCTAGAGACTTGAAACTTGGTCAGATGATAGAGCTCAATTTGGGGAGAACCTATCAAAGTCTCAGCCCAATTGGCCAATAGGGGGCGCTACAGTGATCGAAAATGCGTTTTAGCTAATAGCTCCTAAAGCGCTTGTGATAGAGCCAAAAATTTAACATTTCTGGAATCCTTGGGTCATGCGAAATGAAAAACGGTCAATCTGATTTTGGGTCTAGGAGGCCTCGTTTTTTCGCAAATTTGACGTATGTCCAAAACCTACTTTTGCGAACTAGTCCTAGGTTTTTCGCCCAATCTGAACCAAACCACTGCAGAAATGTTCTCTGGCCAGTGAATATCAATAATTATCAAAAAAAAAGTAGAAATTTCGACTCACTGTCGTAATGGGATGCCAAAATGTTCGAAAGTCGAGGACCAATTTTACGCAACAGGCTATAACTCATGAATGAAATGAGATATCATAACCAAACTTGCTGAACATTTTTATGAGCTAAAACTTTGGTCAAAAAAAAAAAATTGCAGACCTCTGCCACTTGGGGGCGCTATAAAAAGAAAAAACACATAAACGGCTATAACTAGGCAACCGTTGGCTCGATCGACTTGAAAATTGGTATGCAGTGTCTTGGTCTGAAGGGGCACAAGTACCTATGAGGACATTTGCATATCTCAAAAAACATGGCCGCCATTGGCCAAAATTTTTTAGGCACCTATTTGAAAGGGTTAACAGATGTTGATCGGAACGAAACTCGCTGGGTACGTTCGACTCATGAACCTTAAGGTCTGTAAGAATTTTGAAAGAAATCGGCCACTAGTTGGCGCTAACGAGTTTTATGGCTCTGTAATCACGTGGTGTTTCACATATCAACACAATATGCATATCATTTGATAGATCTCCTCATAATGCACAACTTTGCCTCAAGAACCATTGCTTTCAATCAAATCGTTCAATTGTTATTCACAAATATGTTAAAAAGCTACTTTTGCGAACTAGTCCTAGGTTTTTTGTTCGATTGGAACCAAACCACTGCAGTAATATTCTGTGGACTCTCTAGATAAATAATTATCAAAAAAATGTTGAATTTTGTTCTTTGGTTGGCTTTAAAGGGGTAATTTAGAAAAGGGGTGTGGCCAAACACACCCCAAAGCCTATAAAACCTAAACGAAAACTCAAAACTTTATGAAGAAAACTTGGTGAAATCATGTAACAGGTGACTCTTAACAAGCATGCAAAGTTTCATGAGGATCGGACCATAGGTGGCGCTATAACAGTAGAAAAGGTCTCAAAACACAAGATTTATATGGTAAATGCTCTCAAATTGTTTGAAAAAGCTCATATATTCACTCAAAAACACTAGATCTTCATATCATATGATAGATCTCCTCATTCTGAACAACTTTGCCTCTGGGACCAATGTTGTCAATAAAGCTGTTAATTAAATATTCAAGATTATTTTAAAAAGTTACTTTGGCAAACTAGTGATAGGGTTTAAGCTGAAAATCAATAACACCACTGAAGTACAATTCTCTAGACTCTGAAGGTCAATAATTATCAAAAACATGTTGAACAATTGCATTTGGACAACTATAAACCAGTAATTTTATAATATGTTATTTGCATAGTGTACACAAAGGCCTATTAATACAAACAAGAAAGCCCACAAATTATCAAAACTGTAAAATAATGCATAATTTCATTCTAAACAAGCATGCAAAATTTAAGAGAGATTTGGCAAAAAAAAAAAAACACAGTTACAAAATGTTAAATCTCATTGAGTTAAAGTTTTCCATTTTGTTTATACATATATATCAGTTTTTAAATGTTTGCCACATTATGATTACAGTGAAACCTGAAAATGACATCTAAACTCTGAAAAACTAGTTTAATCATTTAATTTCAGTGCATGTGTCTGACTGTGACTACCTCAGAGGCCTTAAATGCTTGAACCCCGGTAAATGCTGCTTGCAGCTTTAATTATTATTATTATTATTATTCTTCTCCCCTAAAACTGAACGTGCAGCCCAAACCGTAAGGCCTAGAGACTTGAAATTTGGCCAGATTGTAGAGCTCAATTTGGGGAGAACCTATCAAAGTCTCAGCCCAATCGGCCAAAGGGGGGCGCTACAGCGCAAAAAACAAAATTTTCAGACATTTCTGGCCATAGATCGTAAACCGCTTGACGTAGACTCAAAAACTATGCATCGTTGTGATCCTTGGGTAAGTACGGAAAAAATTGCTCTGCGCCTTTTTTTACTCTACGACGCACCGTTTTTCCGCAAAATGGACCTAAAGCTCAAACCTACTTTTGCGAACTAGTCCTAGGATTTTCAACCAATCGGAACCAAACCACTGCAGAAATATTCCCTGGACCATCAATATCAATAATTATCAAAAAAAAGTTGAAATTTCGATTCTTACGCGAAACAGTACGCCAAAAAGCATGTATGCTAACGTTAGCCAAATGTTATTTTGACTATAACTCTTGAACGAAATGAGATATCTTCACCAAACTTAGTACACATATGTAGGAACTGAATCTTTGGTCAAATAAAAAAAATTGCGCATCTCTGCCACTTGGGGGCGCTCTAAGATAGAAAAAACACATAAATGGCTATAACTAGGCAGCCATTGATTCGATCGACTTGAAAATTGGTATGCAGTGTCTTGGTCTGAAGGGGCACAAGTACTTATGAGGACATTTGCATATCTCAAAAATCATGGCCGCCATTGGCCAAACAATTCGCTGAAAATCAATAAAACCACTGAAGTACAATTCTCTAGACTCTGAAGGTCAATAATTATCAAAAACATGTTAAACAATTGCATTTGGACAACTATAAACCAGTAATTTTATAATATGTTCTTGTCATAGTGCACACAAAGGCCTGTTAATACAAACAGAAAGCCCACAAATGATCAAAACTGTTTAAAATGATAAATAATTTCATTCTAAACAAGCATGCAAAATTTAAGAGAGATTGGGCAAAAAAAAATAACACTATAACAGTTATGTTTAAAAACACATTGTTGTTTGAGTAAATGCAATTTATAACCACTAGATGGCAGCGGAAGACCAATAATGGGCTCATTCAGCTAAGTTAAACAGTACTGTTGAAAGGATTCATTAATTCAGGCCTAAACAATCAAAAAACACTGTTACAAAATTTTAAATCTCATTGAGTTAAAGTTTTCCATTTTGTTTATACATATATATCAGTTTTTAAATGTTTGCCACATTATGATTACAGTGAAACCTGAAAATGACATCTAAACTCTGAAAAACTAGTTTAATCATTTAATTTCAGTGCATGTGTCTGACTGTGACTACCTCAGAGGCCTTAAATGCTTGAACCCCGGTAAATGCTGCTTGCAGCTTTAATTATTTATTATTATTATTATTCTTCTCCCCTAAAACTGAACGTGCAGCCCAAACCGTAAGGCCTAGAGACTTGAAATTTGGCCAGATTGTAGAGCTCAATTTGGGGAGAACCTATCAAAGTCTCAGCCCAATCGGCCAAAGGGGAGCGCTACAGCGCAAAAAACAAAATTTTCAGACATTTTTGGCCATAGATCGTAAACCGCTTGACGTAGACTCAAAAACTATGCATCGTTGTGATCCTTGGCTTAGTACGAAAAAAATTGTTCGTGCCTTTTCTACTCTACGACGCACCGTTTTACCGTAAAATGGACCTAAAGCTCAAACCTACTTTTGTGAACTAGTCCTAGGATTTTCAACCAATCGGAACCAAACCACTGCAGAAATATTTCCTGGACACTCAATATCAATAATTATCAAAAAAAAGTTGAAATTTCGATTCTTACGCGAAACAGCACGCCAAAAAGCGTCTATGCTAACGTTAGCCAAATGTTATTTTGACTATAACTCCTGAACGAAATGAGATATCTTCACCAAACTTGGTACACATATGTAAGAGCTGAATCTTTGGTCAAATAAAAAAAATTGCGCATCTCTGCCACTTGGGGGCGCTCTAAGATAGAAAAAACACATAAATGGCTATAACTAGGCAGCCGTTGGCTCGATCGACTTGAAAATTGGTATGCAGTGTCTTGGTCTGAAGGGGCACAAGGACTTATGAGGACATTTGCATATCTCAAAAAACATGGCCGCCATTGGCCAAACAATTTTAAGCACCTATTTGAAGGGGTTAACGGAAGTTGATCGGAACGAAACTCGCTGGGTACGTTCGACTCATGAACCTTAAGGTCTGTAAGAATTTTGAAAGAAATCGGCCACTAGTTGGCGCTAATGAGATTTTTTGGCTCAGTAATCACGTGGTGTAACACAGATTCACACAATATGCATATCATTTGATAGATCTCCTCATTATGCACAACTTTGCCTCAAGAACTATGGCTGTCAATCAAATCGTTCATTAATTATTCACAAATATGTTAAAAACCTACTTTTGCGAAGTAGTCCTAGGTTTTTCACCCAATCAGAACCAAACCACTGCAGTAACATTCTCTGGACGCTGTAGATCAATAATTATCAAAAAAATGTTGAATTTTTTTCCTTTGGTTAGCTGTAACCAGGTCATTAATTAAGAGAGGCGTGGTGACATACAAACAAAAGCCTATAAAACCTCAACAGAAACTCAAAACTTTACGAAACTTGGAGAAAACATGTAGCAGATGTCTCTGAATAATCATGCAAAGTTTCATGGAGATCGGGCCATAGGTGGCGCTATAACAGTATAAAAGGTCTCAAAAACACAAGATTTATATGGTAAATGGCCTCAAATTGGTTGAAAATGCTCATATATTCACACAAACACTAGATCATATGATAGATCTCCTCAATCTGAACAACTTTACCTCTGGGAGCGAAGATGTCAATGAAACCGTTCATTAATTATTCAAGAATATGTTATAAACCTACTTTTGCAAACTAGTCCTAGGTTTTTAGCCAGATCGGAACCAAACCACTGCAGTAATATTCTCTGGACTCTCTAGATCAATAATTATCAAAAAATTGTTGAATTTTGTCCTTTGGTTAGCTATAACAGGCTAATATAGAAAAGGGGTGTGACCAAAATACCCAAAAGCCTATAAAACCTAAATGAAAACTCCAAACTTTATGAAACTTGGTGAAAACATGTAAACGGTGATTCTTAACAAGCATGCAAAGTTTCATAGAGATCGGACCATAGATCTTCATATCATATGATAGATCTCCTCATTCTGAACAACTTTGCCTTTGGGACCAATGTTGTCAATAAAGCTGTTAATTAAATATTCAAGATTATTTTAAAAAGTTACTTTGGCAAATTAGTCCAAGGGTTTAAGCTGAAAATCAATAAAACCACTGAAGTACAATTCTCTAGACTCTGAAGGTCAATAATTATCAAAAACATGTTGAACAATTGCATTTGGACAACTATAAACCAGTAATTTTATAATATGTTATTTGCATAGTGTACACAAAGGCCTATTAATACAAACAGAAAGCCCACAAATTATCAAAACTCTGTAAAATAATGCATAATTTCATTCTAAACAAGCATGCACAATTTATGAGAGATTGGGCAAAAAAAAAATAACACTATAACAATTATGTTTAAAAACACAGCGTTGTTAGAGTAAATGCAATTTTATAACCACTAGATGGCAGCGGAAGACCACTAATGGGCTCATTCAGCTAAAGTTAAACAGTACTGTTCAAAGGTTTCATGAATTCATGCCAAAACATTAATAAATTAACTGTTATAACATTTTAAATCTCATTGAGTCAATGTTTTCCATTTTGTTTATACATATATATCAGTTTTTGCAACTTTGCCACATTATGATTACAGTTTAACCTGAAAATGACATCCAAACTCTTAAAAAGAGAAGACTTGCAATAAGTTTATTGTCACCTATCACTTATTTCAAATACCTATATCTGCAACAGAATGTGTGTGCATGTATATGTGTGTCTGTGTGTATGTGTGTGTGTGTGCATATGCTTATAGAGTATTAATATATTAGTCTAATCATTTACTTTCAGTGTGTGTCTGTCTGTCAGCCTGTTCTCCATTTTGGATGTGTTTAACTGTCTTCCATACATCCAGGTTGGCTCAGACCACCTCAGAGGCCTTAAATGCTTGAACCCTGGTAAATGCTGCTTGCAGCTTTAATTATTATTATTTTTCTTCTCCGCTAAAACGCGTTGTGCAGCCCAAACCGTAAGAGCTGGAACCTTGAAACTTTGCCAGATGGTAGTACAAAAGTCGAGGAGAGATTCAGAGAGTATGACCCCGATTGGCCCATAGGTGGCGCTATAGCAACCAAAAGCGCTAAACTGGTCATAACTCCTAGACCGTGTGTCGTAGGCTCAAGAGTCTTATATCAATGGAAAGCTGGCTACCTAAAGATCAAAATGTATATCTCCTATTTCATTTCTGGTATGCAAATTCTTCCACCATTTTGAATTTTGTTTAAAACCTACTTTTGCGAACTAGTCCGTGGTTTTTTGCCCGATCGGAACCAAACCAGTGCAGAAATGTTCTATGGAGTCTGAACATCAATAATTATCGAAAAAAAGTAGAAATTTCCATTCACGGACGCTAGGGGGCGCAAAATTACCATTGTGGGAGGAGTCTATTTTACTAAAATGGCTATAACTCCAGAAGTCAATGAGATATCTTCACCAAACTGGGTACAAATGTAAATGTGTTCAGTCAGGGGTCGCAGTAAAAAAACCGCATGGTGGCGCTATAACATAAAAAAAACTTAAAACAGGCTATAACCACTTGACCGTTAGTCCGACTGACTTGAAAATTGGTATGCAGTGTCTTGGTCCAAGGTACCATGTGTATCTATGAGGACATTGGCGTATCTCAAAAAGCATGGCCGCCATCGGCC
Organism: Carassius carassius; assembly: GCF_963082965.1. Classification (NCBI taxonomy): domain Eukaryota; kingdom Metazoa; phylum Chordata; class Actinopteri; order Cypriniformes; family Cyprinidae; genus Carassius; species Carassius carassius. The sequence goes on from NC_081789.1 coordinate 8,839,075, forward strand.
AACGAACTTTGAGCACCTATTAGACAAGGTTAACGGAGGCCAATCGGAAAGAAACTCAATGGGCATGTTCAACTCATGGCCCTAGAGGTCTCTAAGAATTTTGAAACAAATCGGCCACTAGTTGGCGCTAACGAGTTTTATGGCTCTGTAATCACGTGGTGTTTCACATATCAACACAATATGCATATCATTTGATAGATCTCCTCATAATGCACAACTTTGCCTCAAGAACCATTGCTGTCAATCAAACCATTCAATTGTTATTCACAAATATGTTAAAAAGCTACTTTTGCGAACTAGTCCTAGGTTTTTTGTCCGATCGTAACCAAACCACTGCAGTAATATTCTGTGGACTCTCTAGATCAATAATTATCAAAAACATGTAGAATTTTGTACTTTGGTTAGCTTTAAAGGGGTAAATTAGAAAAGGGGTGTGGCCAAACATACCCCAAAGCCTATAAAACCAAAACAAAAAGTCAAAATATTCTAAAACTTGGAATAAACATGTGACCGATGACTCTTAACAAGTATGCAAAGTTTAATGTAGATCGGTCCATAGGTGGCGTTATAACAGTAGAAAAGGTCTCAAAACACAAGATTTATATGGTAAATGGCCTCAAACTGTTTGAAAATGCTCATATATTCACACAAACACTCGATCTTCATATCATATGATAGAACTCCTCATTCTGAACAACTTTGCCTCTGGGACCAATGTTGTCAATAAAGCTGTTAATTAAATATTCAAGATTATTTTGAAAAGTTACTTTGGCAAACTAGTCCAAGGCTTTAAGCTGAAAATCAATAAAACCACTGAAGTACAATTCTCTAGACTCTGAAGGTCAATAATTATCAAAAACATGTTGAACAATTGCATTTGGACAACTATAAACCAGTAATTTTATAATATGTTCTTTTCATAGTGTACACAAAGGCCTATTAATACAAACAGAAAGCCCACAAATTATCAAAACTGTGTAAAATAATGCATAATTTCATTCTAAACAAGCATGCAAAATTTAAGAGAGATTGGGCAAAAAAAAATAACACTATAACAGTTATGATTAAAAACACAGTGTTGTTTGAGTAAATGCAATTTATAACCACTAGATGGCAGCGTAAGACCACTAATGGGCTCATTCAGCTAAGTTAAACAGTACTGTTCAAAGGTTTCATGAATTCATGCCAAAACATTAATAAATTAACTGTTATAACATTTTCAAATCTCATTGAGTCAATGTTTTCCATTTTGTTCATACAGATATATCAGTTTTTACAATTTTGCCACATTATGATTACAGTTTAACCTGAAAAAGACATCTAAACTCTTAAAAAGAGAAGACTTGCAATAAGTTTATTGTCACCTATCACTTATTTCAAATACCTATATCTGCAACAAACTGTGTGTGCATGTATATGCGTGTGTGTGTGTATGCTTACAGAGTATATTAGTCTAATCATTTACTTTCAGTGCGTGTGTCTGACTGTTAGCCTGTTCTCCTTTTTGGATGTGTTTAACTGTCATCCATAAATCCAGGTTGGCTGAGACCACCTCAGAGGCCTTAATGTGCTTGAACCCCGGTAAATGCTGCTTGCAGCTTTAATTAGGGGTTCAAGCACGCAGTGCTGAAACCCTATTGTAATTGTTAGGATTTTTATTATTATTAGGGGTTCAAGCACGCAGTGCTGAAACTCTATTGTAATTGTTAGGATTTTTATTATTATTATTAAGTTGGCTTGAGAAAGCCAACTTACTGAAATCCTATTTAAACTTCTTCTTATTATTATTATTTTTCTGACTGCAAATTTTTGGACACTAACTCCTCCTAGACCGTTCAAGCTACATACTCCAAACTCGGGTCAGACCTTCATACTGTTCTGACTTGGTGTGCTATATCTTTTCAGACTGGTTTGAGTTACGGTTTTCTTACCTAAAAATCATAAAAATCCCATAGACTTTCATTGACAGGATGTTCAGATGACCCAAGCTCCAAATCCCATTAGACTCACTCAAGCTTTGATGCTAATCAATTTAAACTCATTCAAACTCATCTAATCTATCTATCTATCTATCTATCTATCTATCTATCCTAATAATATGCTAATCATGCTAAAATCATGTTAGCAACATGCTAGTCGCATGCTAGTCATGCTAGAAACATGCTAGCAACATGCTAATCATGCTAGAAACATGCTAGCAACATGCTAGTCGCATGCTAGTCATGCTAGAAACACGCTAGCAACATGCTAATCATGCTAGAAACATGTTAGCTACATGCTAATCATACTAAACTTATGCTAGTCGCATGCTTGTCATGCTAGAAACATGCTAACAACATGTTAATCATGCTAAAATCATGCTAGCAACATGCTAATAATGCTAACAACATGCTAGTCGCATGCTAATCATGCTAGAAACATGCTAACAACATGCTAATCATGCTAAAATCATGCTAGCAACATGTTAGTCGCATGTTAATCATGCTAGAAACATGCTAATCATGGTAGAGACATGCTAGCGACATGCTAGCAATATGCTAATCATGCTAAAATCATGCTAGCAACATGCTAGTCGCATGCTAGTCATGTTAAAATCATGCTAGCAACATGCTAGTCGCATGCTAGTCATGCTAGAAACATCCTAACAACATGCTAATCATGTTAACAACATGCTAGTCGCATGCTAGTCATGCTAGAAACATGTTAATCATGCTAGAAACATGCTAGTGACATGCTAGCAATATGCTAATCATGCTAGAAACATGCTAACAACATGCTAATCATGTTAAAATCATGCTAGCAACATGCTAGTCGCATGCTAATCATGTTAGAAACATGATAACAACATGCTTATAATGCTGACAACATGGTCATGCTAGTCATGCTAGAAACATGCTAATCATGCTAGAAACTTGCTAGCGACATGCTAGCAATATGCTAATCATGCTAGAAACATGCTAGCGACATGCTAGCAACATGCTAGTCATGCTAGAAACATGCTAATCATGCTAGAAACTTGCTAGCGACATGCTAGCAATATGCTAATCATTCTAGAAACATGCTAGCAACATGTTAGCAATATGCTAATCATGCTAGAAATATGCTAGCAACATGCTAATCATGGTAAAATCATGCTAGCAACATGCTAGTCACATGCTAATCATACTAGAAACATGCTAACAACATGCTAATCATGCTTAAATCATGATAGCAACATGCTAATCATGCTAGCAACATGCTAGTTGCATGCTAATCATGCTAGAAACATGCTAGCGACAGGCTAATCATGCTAGCAACATGCTAGTCGCATGCTAATCATGCTAGAAACATGTTAACAAAATGCTAACAACATGTTAATCATGCTAGAAGCATGTTAGCGACATGCTAGCAACATGCTAATCATGCTAGACACATGTTAGCAACATGATAATCATGCTAGAAACATGCTAGCAACATGCTAGTCGCATGCTAATCATGCTAGAAACATGCTAACATCATGCTAATCATGCTAGCAACATGCTAGTCGCATGCTAGAAACATGCTAGCATCATGCTAATCATACTGTTCTGACTTGGTGTGCTATATCTTTTCAGACTGGTTTGAGTTACGGTTTTCTTAAAAATTAATATTAAAAATCATAAAAATCCCATAGACTTTCATTGACAGGATGTTCAGATGACCCAAGCTCCAAATCCCATTAGACTCAATCAAGCTTTGATGCTAATCAATTTAAACTCATTCAAACTCATCTAATCTATCTATCTATCTATCTATCTATCTATCTATCTATCTGACTATTTCTATATATCTATCTATCTATCTATATCTGTCTATCCTAATAATATGCTAATCATGCTAAAATCATGCTAGCAACATGCTAGTCGCATGTTAGTCATGCTAGAAACATGCTAGCAACATGCTAATCATGCTAGAAACATGCTAGCAACATGCTAGTCGCATGCTAGTCATGCTAGAAACACGCTAGCAACATGCTAATCATGCTAGAAACATGTTAGCTACATGCTAATCATACTAAAATAATGCTAGCAACATGCTAGTCGCATGCTTGTCATGCTAGAAAAATGCTAACAACATGTTAATCATGCTAAAATCATGTTAGCAACATGCTAATCAAACTAGCAACTTGCTAGTCGCATGCTAGTCATGCTAGAAACTTGCTAGCAACATGCTAATAATGTTAACAACATGCTAGTCGCATGCTAATCATGCTAGAAACATGCTAACAACATGCTAGTCGCATGCTAGTCATGCTAGAAACATGCTAGTCGCATTGCTAATCATGCTAGAAACATGCTAGCAACATGCTAATCATGCTAAAATCATGCTAGCAACATGTTTGTCGCATGTTAATCATGCTAGAAAAATGCTAATCATGGTAGAGACATGTTAGCGACATGCTAGCAATATGCTAATCATGCTAAAATCATGGTAGCAACATGCTAGTCGCATGGTAGTCATGCTAGAAACATGCTAGCAACATGCTAATCATGTTAAAATCATGCTAGCAACATGCTAGTCGGATGCTAGTCATGCTAGAAACATGTTAATCAAGCTAGAAATATGCTAGCGACATGCTAGCATTATGCTTATCATGCTAGAAACATGCTAACAACATGCTAATCATGGTAAAATCATGTTAGAAACATGCTAACATGCTAATAATGCTGACAACATGCTAGTCGCATGCTAGTCATGCTAGAAACATGCTAATCATGCTAGAAACTTGCTAGCGACATGCTAGCAATATGCTAATCATGCTAGAAATATGCTAGCGACATGCTAGCAATATGCTAATCATGCTAGAAATATGCTACCAACATGCTAATCATGGTAAAATCATGCTAGCAACATGCTAGTCGCATGCTAATCATGCTAGAAACATGCTAACAACATGCTAATCATGCTTAAATCATGATAGCAACATGCTAATCATGCTAGAAACATGCTAGCGACATGCTAATCATGCTAGCAACATGCTAGCAACATGCTAGTCGCATACTAATCATGCTAGAAACATGTTAACAACATGCTAGCAACATGTTAATCATGCTAGAAGCATGCTAGCGACATGCTAGCAACATGCTAATCATGCTAGACACATGTTAGAAACATGATAATCATGCTAGAAACATGCTAGCAACATGCTAGTCGCATGCTAATCATGCTAGAAACATGCTAACATCATGCTAATCATGCTAGCAACATGCTAGTCGCACGCTAGAAACATGCTAGCATGATGTTAATCATGCTAGCAACATGCTAGTCATGCTAGAAACATGCTAACAATATGCTAATCATGCTAGAAACATGCTAGTCATGCTAGAAACATGCTAGCAACATGCTAATCATGCTAGAAACATGCTATCAACATGGTAGCAAACATTCTAATCATGTTAGAAACATGCTAACAACATGCTAATCATGGTAAAATCATGCTAGAAACATGTTAGTCGCATGTTAGTCATGTTAGAAACATGTTAGCAACATGCTAATCATGGTAAAATCATGCTAGAAACATCCTAGTCGCATGTTAGTCATGTTAGAAAAATGCTAGCAACATGCTAATCATGCTAAAATCATGCTAGCAACATGCTAGTCGCATGCTAATCATGCTAGAAACATGCTAGCAACATGCTAAACATGCTAAAATCATGCTAGCAACATGTTAGTCGCATGCTAATCATGCTATAAACATTCTAGCAACATGCTAATCATGCTAGTTGAATGCTAATAATGCTAGAAACATGATAGCAACATGCTAATCATGCTAAAATCATGCTAGAAACATGCTAGTCGCACGATAGTCATGCTAAAAACATGCTAGCAACATGCTAATCATACTAGAAACAATGCTAGCACCATGCTAATCATGCTAAAATCATGCTAGCAAAATGCTAGTCGCATGCTAGTCATGCTAGAAACATGTTAATAATGTTAACAACATGCTAGCGAACATGCTACTAACTTGCTAATCATGCTAGCGACATGGCTAATCACTTGCTAATTATGTTAGCGACATGCTAGCAACATGCTAATTATGCTAGAAACATGCTAGTCACATGTTAATCATGCTAGAAACATGGTAATCACGCTAGCAACTTGTTAGTCGCATACTAATCATGCTAGAAACATGCTAGAGACATGCTAGTAACTTCGTAATCATGCTAATGACATGGTAGTCACTTGCTTGTTATGCTAGCAATATGTTAATCACTGTCTTTTTTAAACTTCTTAAACTTTTAAATATTTTTAAACTTTTCACATTTTCAAACTTTTCAAACATTTCAAACTTTGTAAACTTTTCAAACTTTCTGGTCAGGCTTTCTCAAGCCAACTTAAAGTTTGTCTTGACAAACTTTTTTATCTAGTTCCCATAATGTGATATATGTAGTTTTTTCAGAATAACAAATAAATGGGTATAAATTAATTGTTGCCATATGGCAACTCTGTACCATAGAGGGTTAACTTATATAATGTTACAAACTAAAGCCTTATTGAAAAGTGTTACAAGAATTATATATATATATATATATTGTTCTTTGTGTGTGTGTGTGTGTTTTTGTGTGTGAGAGAGACTCACATTAATAAATGCCATAAAATTATTGTTTGTGTAAATTAATATAATTAATTTCAATAACTGAAACCTTATTGAAAGTGTCACCAAAGTTTTATGCTGGGTGTGTGGGTCTTGATGGTTTGGATTAACCCTTTCATTGCTGTATCCCTTAAATCGAATCTGCTAAAGCGTGCCCAATCCTGTTCCTGGCAATCGACTGTTCTGCAAAGTTCAGCTCCAATTCAAATCAATCAAACCTATCTTTAATTTTCAAGCGATCCTGAAGATCTTAATTAGTTGCTTCAGGTGTGTTTGATTAGGGTTGGAGCTAAACCTTGCAGGACAGTTGATCGCCGTTAACAGAGTAGGAAGAACCTGTGCTAGAGGGTTGTTGTGTATGTTCCCGCTGGGCACAGTTTTCCTGATGCCACCGGGGTGGCGTTTATGCTGACAGTTCGGGCCCGCCATCACTGCCTGCAGCTTTTACGTGTTCAAACTAATTTCGGAAATTTTAAATACAAGTAACAATGATGAAAAATATAATAATAATAATAACAATAAAAAAATATATATATGTCTTAATGTTAAAAACATTAACAAAACATTTCTTAATGTTTATTTTAATGATGACACACATCAGAAGGCATTCATCTTTGTTTAGAATGGCAATGTGGGAAGAAATGTAATTTTGCTTATTAAATACCTCTAAAAATGTGAGTTTGCCTTTGAATTGAGTTCTAAATTGTTCTAAATTTAGTTGCTCTAAATTTCTTATTTCCTAAAATGTTTTTCTTTTTCCCCCTCCATTGGCTAATACAGAACCACTTTTTCTAAACTCTTCTCATAATCTGCAATACAAACATAAATCTTGACCAAACGGTTAATCTAACTTCCAAAATGAACTCAAACCCCCATTACATAATGAACTTTTATTTTATTTTTTTTTGTTTAAATTATTATTTTTACATAAATCTGTACATCTTTAGAGAATATGTGTATCTTTTCACTTTATTGTTATGTAACATACATTAAAGCATAGATAACAATGAATATGCAAATTGGTTGCATATCAGTGCAAATAATTGTAAAAAAAAAAAAAAAAAAAAAACACCTGAAATTCCAGAGCTGCAAATATAACAAATATAAACAACATGTAAATTATAATGACTCATACTGTATGTACTGTACTATGAGGGTTCTTGTACTCTGTCACTCTTTTTTTTCCTTTCCCCATCCGTCTTCCTTGATCAACATTTTCAAACAAAAATGTGCTGCACCTTCACCTGTGCTGTTTCATGTGAATTATGAAAGACAAGTAAAAAAAAAAAATAAAAAAAAAAATAATAATATATTTTCTGATTTAGGGAGATGGTAATTTAAGGCAATTTGTGTAGTAGCAATTAAAAAATATTCACAGTTTGGTCCGCACACACTTCTTTTTCACTATGTTAAGAGTTTTGAAATTATGACTTCTGTATGAATTAAACTATTGTGCATCAAAATCATGTATTAACCATTTTAACCAGTATAATAATCGATTTTCAACAATTTATTGTTTCTGTGAACATGAACTCAGGGCTTACTGTTAAACCATTGTTATCATTAACAGTGACACATAACTCTCACATGCCTTTTGTACATGTTACAAAGTCTTGTGCTTTCCTAGAAGGCTATTTGGCAAATGCAGTGATTTTCTGAACATCTTGATATGACCGAGTGTTATCAGTGCAATGATCAGACAGCTGCTGCAGTAAAGTGCCAACACAGTCCTCTCCTCTGGCAAAAAACACTTTGACAGCCGGATGTCTGACCTGGAGAATGTGCCCTAGAGGAAGTGACAGAAATACAATAACATTAAATAAATATGAAAATTCATGAAACTTAAACTCTAAAAACAAATATTTGCTATTTTAATTAAAAAAGCAACAGAATGAAGAATCAGTTAAATTATATTTCACTTTTTTAACTTTTCATGTCAACTTGAAAGGGACTCTGTAACTATGTAAAATGACAGACCTGAAAATAAGTTTGAACTTAATTTTGTGGAAAGTGTATCAATTCTATGAAATGTCCAGTAAAAAGAATTGTAAACTTGAGAAAACTTAATCTGAACCATTCTGTGAAGTCTGGAGCTAATTGATCTGAAATTAAACAAATAATTGTTGTGTATAGAACTACTTACAGAATAATTGAAACATTCTCAACTAAAAGATATGAAACTTATAAAACGTAAAAAACATCTGCCACAATTGGAGATTGGGTATCTCGCATAGATCATATCAAGTATGAATGAATGAATGAGTAATTTATATAGCATTTTATTTCGTATTGCTGTACACCCAAAGCTCTTTACAATCATATGGGGGGTGTGCAACATCAACTTGGATGATGCAATGGCAGCCACAGTACAACGGCACCAGTGTGCTCACCACACACCAGCTACAGGTGGAGAGGAAAGAGTGATAGAGCCAATCTAGCTTTCCCAGGAGGTCTCCCATCCAGGTGCTAACCAGGCTCAACCCCTTTTTAGCTTCAGTGGGCAAGCAGTGTTGGGCTGCAGGGTGACATGGCTTCTGAATTCATTTAATACATTTGGTATATTTTCTACCCAGCAATAATGCTTGAGACTGGGGAGTATATGTCTAAAGGGGAAAAATACACACCACAGAGAACAAATAATCTCTAGATAACTTTCTAGATTTGCTATGGTATTTAGCATTCCCCTGTAAATAGCATCCAGTGGGCATAATGGTTAAACATTCATGTTCATAGTCATGTTAAAGAGAGTTGAAAGAGCACCATATGACAGAAATTTGATTGATTACCCCCTCATATAAATTCTATACGCCTCCACCACCCTAACTGGACACCTGATCATGTACATCCTCCGCCCATTTAACTAGACATCTCTTTGTACATCTATTTATCCATCCCACCTATTCAAATTCATTTATTACCCCTCATATTGTTTGGGAATGTGTTCTTGTGCAGAACATTGAAACTTTTCAAAACTTTGTGCTTTCAACTTTCAAATGTTCAATGATGTATTGGTTGGTAAAATTGGGTTGATTATTTAAAGTTTTTAAACAAGTTTTTTTTTTTTTTTTTTACACACATTTGAAGAAAAACAGCAATATAAATAAAATTAAAAAGTCAAGACAAGCATTTACGTATTGTTGAACGGAAAGAGTTGAAATATCTAAAAGACAATGTATCAGACACATTCGTTAAACAACAACACACAGCAGTTGTCAAAATCTTGTAGCCTAACATTACAATTGTAAAAAGTTAGAGTTTATTACTGATACAAAGTTAAATAAAATAAAATAAAAAGAGCCAAGTAGCCTATCTTATGGTGATCTAAAACAAAATGCATCAGACATGCTCGTTAAACAAAAGCATATGGTAGTTGTTAAAATCTTGTAGTCTAACAAATTATTATTATTATTATTTTAAGGTAGAGTTCGTTACTGATACAAAGTTAAAGAAAAGAAAAATAGCTGAGCACCTTACGCTGACCTACACCAAATGTGGTAATACTTTTTAGCATACAAGAACACATAAGTATAATGCATTATAAGCAATCTAGTAACTATTAGTATCTAACAAGAAAATAGTAAGTGATAGTGCTTAGTCAACTGTGGTAGTTCACAATTAGCTTATCAGTAACTAATATTTTTTAACTCCCCAAGAACTACAAAGAACTACTACTAAGAACTACTATATACTGGTTCATAATTAGTATTAATAATGTATAATGTATCATTTATTCTAAAATGAAGGTCATGGTAGCCCACTAGTAATGACTCCAGTATTACCAAATTCTTCACAAGAAATTACTAATTATTGGGATCAATAATTAGTATTGGGTTTATTGGGATTTATTCAAGTATTCTAAAAGTGACTAACGTGCTTAATTCTCTAGTAATGACTGAAATCATTGTAAGCTTTTGAGGGTTTTGTAAAGTTTTGGATAGTAATTATTCAGATGTTATTACATCTTTCTAAATGAATTAAAAACCATGATCTTCACTTTAGAATACTGATCCAAATAATCAGCAATTAATTTGGAAGGATGTAGTAAAACTTCAGTCATTATTATCCAAAACCTTACATATATCTCAAAATCTTACAATGATGTTGGCCAATATAAGGGAGTTGTCATGCTTTTCACTTTAGAATACTGATTCAAGTAATTAGTACTTCCTTTAGAAGGATTTGGTAATACTGCAGTCATACCTAGTGGGTTACCATGATCTTCAACTTAGACAGTACTTTAAGTGGACAAAAAGAAGTGCCGGTACTCACCCCCCGATTTATTTATATTAATTATTAAATTATATTAAATAAGTACTTTTCAATAATGTATGGACCACAGGGAGATGCCAAAGACCACTAAATTACCTGCATTTAATACTATACCGATCCATGCAGAATCGCAAAATTTCTGACCACCGCATAATCAGTGTTCATTATAACACTTTTGCGTTTAAGCCAAATACACGCTGAAAATAATATTTTTTACTGACATCTAGACATAAGTCACTATTCTCTCCACAATCACTCATGAAATCGGCTGTGTTTTCTCTGCATTAGCACCATTTTGACATTACTGTTGGAATTTGTTTACTGGATCCTTGGACTTTCCAGGAGTTTAAAATAATCTGATTGCAAAAGCATGCTTCTAATTTTAAGATATTATTTTCATTATAAAGTACTAAATCAAATTAGTAATAAGTAATTATTAATAGATAATTAATATTTGACTGCTCTGCACATCTCCCCTGCACTGTAAAAAGTGTTTTTTTTTTACTTGTAAATAAAGATAGCATCAGTTAAGTAAATTTTACAAACAAATTCTATTTTATCTTTTTACTTCAAAATATCACATTTAATTCAATAAGCTACTTGAGGTTTAGTTTTTATTTAATTTACTTAAATACATAAGTAAACTCAAATTGAACTGCCTAAGTAGAAATTAAAGTTTAAAGTATATTTTATTTGGAACCGTTTATGTTTACAAGGATTCTTTAAGTAAATATCAAAGTTATGATCCCATATTTGAATGAATAATTAAAAATGTTTCACTGTTTTATGGTTGCTTGTGTTGTTGTGATGAATAATGAGAGGATGCAAGATGCAAGTTAACAAGTTCATGATAAAAATGAGAGTTAGAGTGAAGACACAGGCCGGGGACAAACAATCAGGTGGTGGTGGTGAAGCAGGGACGAGATGATGATCCGGTGGTGGTGCGGTGAAGAGCGTGAAGAGAAACCCAGGAACCGTGGAACATCCAGACGACCCGAGGAATTGACGAAATCCAAACGACACGAAGAACTGACGAAATCCAACGGAGAACTGGGCTTGACGAGACACAAGAACAGGACGCACACCAGGGAACAACCACAACGATCTGACAATGTGAGAGGAAATTTACTGATATATATATGGAGGTGAAATCAACGACAGCTGGTGACACTAATCAACACAACGAGTAACCACACCCACACAATTACACTCACACAGACACCTCAGTGTGAGACAGCCGATTCATGAACCGTGACAGTACCCCTCCCCTTAGGAATGCCTCCTGGCGTTCCCAGACAACCTTACCTGTTGATTGTAATCATCAATAAAGGAATGATCCAGAATGTCCCTAGCAGGAACCCAACTTCTCTCCTCCAGACCGTAACCCTCCCAGTCCACCAAGTACTGAAATCCGTGTCCCCTCCGTCTCGAGTCCAGAATGCGGTTTACCAAATACGTGGGTTCCCCATCTACGGGTCGCGGTGTGTGGGGGGGGGGGGGGGGGGACCGGGGCATGCGGATTAATGGGAGAATAAAACACAGGCTTGATTTTAGACACATGGAAGGCGGGGTGAATTCTCCTGTACGCCGGAGGTAGTTTGAGTCGGACTGCCACCGGACTAATAATTTTGGTGACAGGAAACGGGCCAATGAATTTGGGAGCTAACTTGTTAGACACGGAGTGTTGAGGAATATTCTTAGTAGAAAGCCACACTTTTTGACCCACGACGTAAATGGGAGGCTTTGACCGGTGGCGATCGACCTTGGCCTTCATGCGCCCCCCTGCTTGGAGTAGAGTCTCACGGGCTCTAGTCCAAGTACGGCAGCACCTCTGGACGAATGTGTGCGCGGAGGGGACCGCGACTTTGGATTCCAGACTCGGAAAAATTGGTGGCTGGTAACCTAAACTACACTTAAATGGCGAGAGGCCCATGGATGACACTGGCAACGAATTGTGGGCGTACTCCACCATAGAAAGCTGTTGGCTCCAGGATGAAGGATTCTTGGCAACCAGACATCGCAACATTCTCTCGAGTCCTGATTGGCTCGCTCAGACTGACCATTGCTCTGGGGATGATAGCCCGAGGACAGACTGACCGTGGCCCCCAGTAATTTACAAAATTCTTGCCAAAATTTGGATGCGAATTGGGAACCCCTGTCAGAGACCACGTCCATCGGGAGGCCATGTAACCGAAAGATGTGATCTATGACTGTGACCGCTGTCTCCTTGGCTGAAGGTAATTTGGGCAAGGGGATGAAATGTGCCGCCTTCGAGAACCGGTCCACTATGGTTAAACCAACTGTCATGCCATTAGAGGGCGGGAGGGCGGTGACAAAATCTAGAGCGATATGGGACCAGGGTCTCGAAGGGACAGGCAGTGGTCGAAGTAACCTGTCTAGGGGTCGGTTAGATGTCTTACCAGTGGCACAGACTGAACAAGCCAAAACAAAATCGTGAATGTCGCGAGCCATAAGTGGCCACCAGAATCGTTGCTTAACTAGAAAACTAGTGCTAGTCACTCCTGGATGACAAGCCACGTTGGAACAATAACTCCATCGAATAACGTCAGACCGTAACCCCTCCGGCACAATCAAACGACTCCGCGGGCCACCAGGCGGGGGCGTTACCCCTTCTAAGGCTGTCTCGACCTTCGATTCGATCTCCCATACCAGAGTGGAGATGACAACTTTCTCAGGTAAAATACACTCGGGAGTGACCGGGCATTCGGATGGATCAAAAATACGAGATAAAGAGTCAGGTTTGATGTTCTTAGACCCCGGGCAGTACGAGAGAGCAAAATCAAAACGTCCGAAAAAAAGAGCCCACCGAGCCTGCCTGGAGTTGAGTCTTTTAGTTGATCTGATGTATTCAAGATTCTTATGGTCGGTCCAAATGATAAAAGGTACCCCAGAACCCTCTAACCAATGACGCCACTCCTCCAATGCTAACTTAACTGCCAACAACTCTCTGTTACCAATGTCATAATTACGTTCGGCAAGCGATAATCGATGAGAAAAAAACGCGCAGGGATGCATCTTATCGTCTGAGGAAGCACGTTGTGAAAGCACTGCTCATACTCCCACCTCTGACACGTCGACCTCCACCACAAACTGATGTGTGGGGTCAGGGGTGACAAGAATGGGAGCCGAAACGAAGCGACTCTTGAGGTTGGTGAACACTGCCTCGGCAGTGTTCGACCACCTGAACGTCGTTCGGGGGGAGGTCAAGGCAGTCAGAGGTGCGACTAGTTGGCTGAAGTTCCGAATGAAATGCCAGTAAAAATTGGCGAACCCCAGAAACCGCTGTAGGGCCTTACGGGAATCTGGACTTGGCCAATCTACCACAGCCTTAACCTTGTCAGGGTCCATGCGCACTCCCTCAGAAGAGATGATGTACCTTAGGAAGGGAACATACTGTGCATGAAACGAGCATTTCTCCGCCTTGACAAAAAGCCCATTCTCTAAGAGTCTCTGGAGCACTCATCTGATGTGTTGAACGTGTTCCTGCAGAGACGAAGAGAAAATCAATATATCATCAAGGTAAACATATATGAATTGATCTACCATATCTCTCAACACGTCATTCACGAGTGCCTGGGCTGTTGGAAAGCCCGAAGGGCATAACCAAATATTCAAAGTGCCCCCTGGGGGTATTAAAAGCGGTTTTCCATTCATCCCCCTTCCTGATGCGAACCAAATGATATGCATTGCGTAAGTCCAGTTTTGTGAAAATGGATGCTCCCTGCAACCTCTCGAAAGCTGAAGACATCAACGGCAAAGGATAAGAATTCTTTACCGTGATGTTGTTCAGCTCTCGGTAGTCAATGCAGGGCGAGTTCTATCAGTCCGTTCAGTGTCTCTGGTAAATCCATGGCGTAAATCTCCTTATAAACGCGGTCAGCCAGCCCATGCAGGAACATATCCCACTGCGCTTCCTAGTTCCAACGGCACTCTGCGGCCAGGGTGCGGAACCGAATGGAAAAATCAGCCACCGAGCCTTCTCCCTGTCGCAGTTCGGCGAGTAATCTGGCCGCCTCCTTACCTGCCACTGCCCGATTGAAAACTCTCCTCATTTCTTCGGAGAGTGCCTGGAACGAGGTGCAGCAGTTGTGTCCGTTCTCCCACACCGCCGTTCCCCAAAGCGCTGCTCTTCCTGACCGCAGGGTGAGTACAAACGTTACCTTTGTCTGTTTGCTCTGAAAAGTACGTGGTTGTAAAGCAAAATGCATGGAACATCTCGTGAGGAATGCTCTACAAAATTCAGGCTCACCGGAATATCCCTCTGGTGTGGGTAGGCGTGGCTCTGGTCCTTCCACTGCCGCCGGCGCTGGTGGTGGGGGAACGGGCGGCGTTGGGAGAGCAGTGGGAGTCCGTAGAAGCTGTACCTGTTGGGTGAGCTCGGACACCTGCTTCACGAGTGCTTGTACCGCTCAACCTGTGCCTGAGATATTTTCTTCCTGTTGGTCCATACGTGAGATACTGTGAGCGATGAAATCCTTGAGCTGAGAAGTGCTTGCTGCATCCATGTTTGGTCAGATCGTTCTGTGATGAATAATGAGAGGATGCAAGATGCAAGTTAACAAGTTTAATGATAAAAATGAGAGTCAGAGTGAAGACACAGGCCGGGGACAAACAATCAGGTGGTGGTGGTGAAGCAGGGACGAGATGGCGATCCGGTGGTGGTACGGTGAAGAGCGTGAAGAGAAACCCAGGAACCGTGGAACATCCAGGCGACACGAGGAGCTGACGAAATCCAAACGACACGAAGAACTGACGAAATCCAACGGATAACTGGGCTTGACGAGACACAAGAACAGGACGCACACCAGGGAACAACCACAACGATCTGACAATGAGAGAGGAAATTTATTGATATATATAAGGAGGTGAAATCAACAACAGCTGGTGATACTAATCAACACAACGAGTAACCCCACCCACACAATTACACTCACACAGACACCTCAGTGTGAGACAGCCGATTCATGAACCGTGACAGTTGTTAGTTGCTTAGTTTAGTTATTGTTTGTTTTAGTAACATACTGTTTTGTGACACCTGGAGTATATTTTTTTTACTCAAATGACCCATTGATACTCAAATACTATTCACTGATTGTTACCGTCATTGTGTGCGGTGTACCAAGTATTGAAGTCTCTGTGTTCAGTTGGCTGTTCATTTTATTGAGTGGGTATATTATCTTAAAAAGATAACAGCCTGTCTACATGCTTTCTTGCATGTTTGCAAGTGAACCACTTTAATAGCATGGTGGTTTTCCAGTGTTACCTTGTTAGAGTAATTTGTAAACTTGCAGATTTTATTTAATTCTATGCTTTAGTTTTACTTAAAATATGAGTGCAGAATTTGCAAAAGAAGTAAAAAAAAAAATCACTTTTTTTTTACAATGATAAGCATTAGATAACGTAATTTATATATATATATATATATATATATATATATATATATATATATATATATATATATATATAAAAGAATCAACAAAATTAAATGGGAATTTCCAAGTAAACTTAACTTAAAAATGTCTAATTAAACCTACTTATAATTATGTTTAGGCTTTTACTTGGCAAATGTTTGTAAATTTATTAGCCTTTTCTGAGTGAAAAAAACTTTCCAAGCTTTTTTCAAGTAAATCCTACTCCATATTTTTTACAGTGTGCTCAAAAAAAAAAAAAACACACACAATAACACATATAATGATAAGGTTGAAAACAGCGGAGTAGATTTTTTTCAGGTTTCTTTGATAAGTAGAAAGGTCAGAAGAACAGCATTTATATGAAATAGAAATCTTTTGTAAAATTACGTCTTTATCATTACTTTTGATCAATTTAAAGAATCCTTGCTAAATAAAAGTATTAATTTCCATAATTGTTTTTCCAAAAAATAAAAATTATACTGACTCTAAGCTTTTGAATGATGTAGTATATAATGTTGCAAAAGCTTTTTATTTAAAAAAAAAATGCTGATATTTGGATCCTTATATTCATCAAAGAATACTGAAAAAATGCACTCATATGTTTTAAATATTGATAATCAGCAAATCAGCATATTATAATGATTTCTGAAGGATGAGACATTGAAGACTGGAGTAATGATGCTGAAAATACAGCTTGGATCACAGGAATAAATTAAATTGTAAAATATATTAAAATAGAAAACAGTTATTTTAAATAGTAAAAAAAAATCACAATATTACTGCTTTTGCTGTATTCTGGATCAAATAAATGCAGGCTTGGTGAGCAGAAGAGACTTCTTTAAAAACATAAAAAATCTTACTGTTCAAAAACTGTTGACTGGTAGACTATATATATTATGTTATATTTTAATTTTTATATTATATTGTAATGTTTATATATATATATATATATATATATATATATATATATAATTTCCGTCCCCCTCACTTCTGAAAAGATGGCTACGCCCCTGCATTATAGCCTACTGTTTTATTGTTGTTGTGCTTTTTAATAATAAAATAACAATGAATCAATCTTTTGTTTTAGTATTAAAAAATGAAAAGTGTATAGATATAAGCAAAACAGACGATTATCTTTTCTTGTAAAATGTGACACCATGATCGCGAATTCAAAGTCAAGTTCAAGTTCAAGTTGAGCATTTAGTCATTCTGCTACGTGTGGACATACAGTGGAACAAAATGTTGTGCCTCCCAGGACCATGGTGCTACATAAATACAGACATACCAGTTACATACGTGTCGTCCGCCTGTTGTCCATGTTGGATATACCTGTTGTGTAGGATTAATAAAGACTCTCTCTCGATTATCATCGAATCTGTGTTCCTTCTGGCAGCGTATTGTGACAGAAGACCTGAGGTACAACTGTTTCATTTCCGGTTTTCCTTAGTCCTTTTTCTTTCCGTTGTGTTTTATGGATCCCCTCCTTCACCCCAAATTCCATCTGCTCCTGCTGGAGCAGGAAGGACGTTCTCTCGAGGACAATATGAGACCTACTGCTAGCTAACACCACCAACTACCCGGACGATGCGCTCTGCATGTTCTATAACATCAGCCTGAACTGAGTGCAGAGCACTGTTGTCCGAAGAAGGTCCTCGGGAGGAATTTGCCACATTCGTTGAGTGGACTCTGGTGAGAAACGGGTCACATCTCACCGTCTGCCTGATGGAGGATCTCGCCAGGTCCACTCCGGACCTAGAGCCCAGCCCACCATCTCTGCTGGACCCGTCCAGCCCTCCTTCACTCCAGTGAATGTGTCCTTCTGCGACTGCTCCTCTAGAATGTGTCCTCCTGTGGCTGCTCCTCGAAAATGCCCATCCTCCCACCAGCTCCTGCCTCCTCCACCGCTGTTGTCTGGCAGCCACTCTGATTGCCCTCAGCCCACCACCATTGCAGTATGAACTCCGCGGGACTGCAATCCTCCGCCTAGGACCTCCAGATCCTTCCCATCACCCTAGCTTTCCATTCTATGTTCTCTTAAACCCAGTTTCTGTCTCCCGAGTTTGGTTAATTGACTAGTTCCCAGGTGTGTCTGGTTTCTTTCCTACGTGTTCCATGTCCCCCCATTAATTTAGTGACTCCATGCACCTGTCTGCCCTTCATTATCCTTTCTTTAAATACAATAGTCTTTAAGTTTAGTTTTGTCACAGAACGATCTCACCCTCATGGAAGCAGCGAGCACCAATACCCTCACGGACTTCATGCACCACAGCGTCAAAAGAATGGATCAGCAGCATGAGAGCATCTCGAACACCAGACGCGCTGTCCAAGCGCTGGTGGCACAGGTGTCCGAGCTCACCCAGAAGATCCATCAACTAACATCTCCCACTGCGCCCATCGCAGTGCCAGTGGAACGAGGCGGCGCAGTGGGATCGATACCTGCATGGGTTAGCCGACCGTGTTCAGAAAGAGATCTACCTCCTCGAGCTGCCCCCCACTCTCAACGGACTCATAGAGTTGGCTCTACGGGTCGACGCACGGATTAATTGCCTGGGTCGCCAACCCAGTTCTTCTCGCCCCACCATCTCTCCTGCTAGGGGGCGCTTGAGTCAAGAGAACACGGTTGGTTCCGTCGGCGACCACGAGCCCATGCAGGTGGGTAGAGCTCGGCTGTCCCGGAGGGAGAGGGAACGGCGGAGGTCCCAAGGACTGTGTCTGTACTGTGGAGGTTCTGCTCATAACACCTACTCATGCCCGGTAAAAAGAGCCAGCCCGATAGTAAATTTGAGGCTACTATCGGGTGGGATCTCCGCTGAGAAGTCCTCATCTACATCATCGACCCTCCTTCCGGTGAAACTGCGGTGGAGGAATCAATATCACGAATGTCACGCCCTTCTGGACTCCGGAGCCGAAGGTAACTTCATTGATTCTTCACTGGCACATCACTTGAACATTCCTGTCCTTCCTGTGTCTCTCCCCATCCATGTCACTGCACTCAACGGCCAGGAACTGCCTCACATCACACACCATACAGAACCCATCACACTGCTCACGTCTGGAAACCATCACGAAACCATATCCTTTTTCCTCATGGACTCCCCTGTTGCTCCCATTGTTTTAGGTCACCCCTGGTTAACCAAGCATAATCCACGAGTGGAAAGGGGTTCTAACACTGTCACATTGTGGAGTGAAAGATGTCATGAGTCTTGTCTGGTTTCTGCTTGTCCTGTTGCCCCTGTTTCTGTCTTTCAGAAGGAGAACATGGTTTTGCCAAACGTGCCCGTTGAGTATCTGGACCTGAAAGAAGTGTTCAGTAAGTCCCGTGCTGCTTCTCTCCCTCTGCATCGTCCCTACGACTGTGCTACAGACTTAGTGTCAGGTAAGTCTTTGCCTAAGGGCAAGTTATACTCTCTGTCTATTCCCGAGAGGGAGGCCATGGAGAAATACATTTCTGATTCCTTAGCCTCTGGGTTCATCCGTCCTTCCTCTTCTCAAGCGGGGGCGGGATTCTTTTTTGTGGGTAAGAAGGATGGTTCTCTGCGACCTTGCATTGATTACCGAGAGCTGAACAACATCACGATAAAGAATACTTATCCGTTACCACTCATGTCTTCAGCTTTCGAGAGGTTGCAGGGAGCATCCATATTCACAAAACTGGATTTACGTAATGTTTATCATCAGGAAGGGGGATGAATGGAAAACCTCTTTTAATACCCCTAGAGGGCCCTTTGAATACTTGGTGATGCCATTCGGGCTCGCCAACTCGCCCGGGGTTTTCCAAGCACTCGTGAATGACGTGTTAAGAGATATGGTAGATCAGTTTATATATGTTTACCTGGATGACATACTGATTTTTTCTTCATCTCTCCAGGAACACGTTCAACACGTCAGGCGAGTGCTCCATAGGTTACTTGAGAATGGGCTTTTTGTCAAGGCGGAGAAATGCGTATTCCATGCACAGTCTGTTCCTTTCCTAGGGTATATCGTCTCGTCCGAGGGAATACGTATGGACCCTGACAAGGTTAAGGCTGTGATAGATTGGCCATCTCCAGACTCCCGTAAGGCCCTACAGCGGTTTCTGGGGTTCGCCAATTTCTATCGACGTTTCATACGTAATTTCAGCCAACTAGCCTCACCTCTGACAGCCTTGACCTCTCCCAGTACTCTGTTCAGGTGGTCGGACACAGCTGAGGCTGCGTTCGCTTACCTCAAGAACCGCTTCGTTTCGGCTCCCATCCTTGTGGCCCCTGATCCCACACGGCAGTTTGTGGTGGAGGTCGACGCGTCAGAGGTGGGGGTAGGAGCAGTGTTGTCCTAACGTGCTGCTTCGGACGATAAGGTACATCCTTGCACGTTTTTCTCTCATCGACTATCTCCTGCCGAACGCAATTATGACATTGGCAATAGAGAGTTGTTGGCCATCAAATTGGCATTGGAGGAATGGCGTCACTGGTTGGAAGGTTCAGGGGTTCCTTTTATTGTTTGGACCGATCATAAAAATTTAGAGTACATTAGAACTGCCAAAAGACTCAATTCTCAGTACTCAGGCTTGGTGGGCACTTTTTTTCGGTCGTTTTGAGTTTACCTTATCGTACCGCCTGGGTTCCAAGAATGTCAAACCCGACTCTTTATCACGTCTTTTTGATCCCTCCGCCCATCCGGTGACTCCCGAGTGTATTTTACCTGAGAGATTAGTGGTCTCAGCACTCTAAGGGAGGTCGAGTCGAAGGCCAAGACGGCCTTACAAGGGGTAACGCCCCCGTCCGGCTGTCCACCGAACCGTTTATTTGTGCCGGAGGAGTTAAGGTCCGAAGTTGTCCAGTGGGGTCATTGTTCTAATGTAGCTTGTCACCCAGGGATAAGTAGAACTAATGGGTTAGTTAGACAACGATTCTGGTGGCCACGTATGGCTCGCGACGTCCGCGATTTTGTTTTGGCTTGCTCAGTTTGTGCCAGTGGTAAGTCATCTAACCAACCTCCTGATGGGCTTCTTCAACCACTGTCTGTTTCTTCGAGACCCTGGTCCCACATCGCTCTAGATTTTATTACCGCCCTCCCGCCCTCTAATGGCATGACGGTCATTTTGACCGTAGTGGACCGGTTCTCGAAGGCAGCACATCTCATTCCCTAGCCCAAATTACCTACAGCCAAGGAGACAGCGGTCACTGTCCTAGATCACGTCTTTCGGCTTCATGGTCTCCCGGTAGACGTGGTTTCGGACAGGGGATCTCAGTTTATATCCAAATTTTGGAAAGAGTTTTGCAACTTGTTAGGAGCGTCAGTTAGCTTGTCTTCGGGTTATCATCCCCAAAGCAAGGGACAATCTGAGCGAGCCAACCAAGATTTAGAGAGGATGTTGCGATGTTTGGGCTCCAAGAATCCTTCTTCCTGGAGTCAACAACTCTCTATGGTGGAGTACGCCCACAATTCGTTGCCAGTGTCAGCCACGGGCCTCTCTCCATTACAGTGTAGTGTACCAGCCACCAGTCTTTCCCAGTCTGGAAACTGAAGTCGCGGTCCCCTCCGCTCACGCATTTGTACAGAGGTGCCACCTCACCTGGACCAGAGCCCGCAAGACTCTGCTCCGGATGAGGGAGCGCACTAAGGCCAAGGCTGATCTCCACCGGTCAAAGCCTCCCGTTTACGTCGTGGGTCAAAAGGCGTGGCTTTCTACTAGTAACATTCCTCTGCGTTCCGTTTCTAATAAATTAGCTCCTAAATTTATCAAAGTGTTTGCACTTTGTGGTGAAATCTGTGTGTTTCTTGTCTGCACTGATTAGCTTGTGGGCGTCTCCGTTAATTGTCATCAGCAACAGCGGTCACTCATTACTCATCCACTATATATTGGCTTGTCTCACATCTTGTGTTTGTGAGATCGTTGTTTAATGTCAGTTACCCTGTTTGTTGGCTTTAGTGTTGTCTGCGTTGGATGTCTGTGTTTTTCCCCAGAACCTCATCCACTCTCCGCACATCCACTCAGCCACGGACACTTACCTTCGGCTCTATTCCCCGCAGTTCCTGTGCCATCCTCTCCTGCTGCCTACTCACCGTCCTCATCCAGACTACTCACCTGCTCTCCGCCATCAGCCGGATTCCTCACCGCCTCACCACCACCACGGAGTATCGTCTTCTCAGCCTCATTTGTTCCTGTGTGTCGTATTGTTCATCTCACTTCATTAAAACTGTTAACTCGCATCTGTTTCCTGACTCTCCTTCACCCCACCGTCACAGTATGTTAAGTCAAGTCAAGTCACCTTTATTTATATAGCGCTTTAAACAAAATACACTGTGTCAAAGCAACTGAACAACATTCATTAGGAAAACAGTGTGTCAATAATGCAAAATGATAGTTAAAGGCAGTTCATCATTGAATTCAGTGATGTCATCTCTGTTCAGTTAAATAGTGTCTGTGCATTTATTGGCAATCAAGTCAATGATATCGCTGTAGATGAAGTGACCCCAACTAAGCAAGCCAGAGGCGACAGCGGCAAGGAACCGAAACTCCATCGGTGACAGAATGGAGAAAAAAAACCTTGGGAGAAACCAGGCTCAGTTGGGGGGTCAGTTCTCCTCTGACCAGACGAAACCAGTAGTTCAATTCCAGGCTGCAGCAAAGTCAAGTTGTGGTTTTTTGATGAGAGGCTTAATAACAGCCAGTTTGAAGGTTAGACCCCTATACCATCTAAGCTCCTAAAAGAGGTGCTTCCAGAAGTCATAGATCCTCTTCTGACTATTATTAATTCCTCATTGTCATTAGGATATGTCCCCAAAACCTTCAAACTGGCTGTCATTAAGCCTCTCTTCAAAAAACCACAACTTGACCCCAAAGAACTAGTTAATTATAGACCAATCTCGAATCTCCCTTTTCTGTCCAAGATAATAGAAAAGGTGGTATCCTCACAATTATATTCCTTCTTAGAGAAAAATGGTATATGTGAGGATTTCCAGTCAGGATTTAGACCGTATCATAGTACTGAGACTGCTCTCCTTGGAGTTACAAATGACCTGCTCTTATCATCTGATCGTGGCTGTATCTCTCTATTAGTTTTATTGGATCTTAGTGCTGCGTTTGACACAATTGACTACAACATTCTTTTGCATAGACTTGAACACTTTGTTGGCATCAATGGAAGTGCATTAGCATGGTTTAAATCATACTTATATGACCGCCATCAGTTTGTAGCAGTGAATGAAGATGTATCATATCGATCACAAGTGCAGTATGGAGTACCTCAAGGCTCAGTACTAGGGCTGCTACTCTTCACGCTTTATATGTTACCCTTGGGAGATATCATCAGAAAACATGGTATTAGCTTTCACTGTTATGTTGATGATACTCAGCTCTATATTTCTTCGTGGCCCAGTGAAACACACCAATTTGAAAAACTAATGGAATGCATAGTCGATAAAAAAAACTGGATGACGAGTAATTTCTTACTGCTAAATTCTGAAAAAAACAGAGGTGTTAATTATAGGACCTAAAAACTCTGCATGTAATAACCTAGAACACTGTCTAAGACTTGATGGTTGCTCTGTCAATTCTTCGTCATCTGTTAGGAACCTAGGTGTGCTATTTGATCGCAATCTTTCCTTAGAAAGCCACATTTCTAGCATTTGTAAAACTGCATTTTTCAATCTCAAAAATATATCTAAATTACGGCCTATGCTCTCAATGTCAAATGCAGAAATGTTAATCCATGCATTTATGACCTCAAGGTTAGATTATTGTAATGCTTTATTGGGTGGTTGTTCTGCATGCTTAGTAAACAAACTACAGCTAGTCCAAAATGCAGCAGCAAGAGTTCTTACAAGAACCAGGAAGTATGACCATATTAGCCCGGTCCTGTCAACACTTCACTGGCTCCCTATCAAATATTGTATAGATTTTAAAATATTGCTTATTACTTATAAAGCCCTGAATGGTTTAGCACCTCCGTATTTGAATGAGCTTCTTTTACATTTTAATCCTCTACGTCCGCTACGTTCTCAAAACTCAGGCAATTTGATAATACCTAGAATATCAAAATCAACTGCAGGCGGCAGATCCTTTTCCTGTTTGGTGCCTAAACTCTGGAATAACCTACCTAACATTGTTCGGGAGGCAGACACACTCTTGCAGTTTAAATCTAGATTAAAGACCCATCTCTTTAACCTGGCTTACACATAACATACTAATATGCTTCTAATATCCAAATCCGTTAAAGGATTTTTAGGCTGCATTAATTAGGTAAACCGGAACCGGGAACACTTCCCATAACACCCGATATACTTGCTACATCATTAGAAGAATGGCATCTATGCTAATATTTGTCTGTTTCTCTCTTATTCCGAGGTCACCGTAGCCACCACATCCAGTCTGTATCCAGATCAGAGGGTCACTGCAGTCACCCGGATCCAATACGTATCCAGACCAGATGGTGGATCAGCACCTAGAAAGGACCTCTACATCCCTGAAAGACAGCGGACACCAGGACAACTAGAGCCCCAGATACAGATCCCCTGTAAAGACCTTGTCTCAGATTACCACCAGGACAAGGCCACAGGAAACAGATAATTCTTCTGCACAATCTGACTTTGCTGCAGCCTGGAATTGAACTACTGGTTTCGTCTGGTCAGAGGAGAACTGGCCCCCCAACTGAGCCTGGTTTCTCCCAAGGATTTTATCTCCATTTTGTCACCGATGGAGTTTCAGTTCCTTGCCGCTGTCGCCTCTGGCTTTAGACTTTACCCATTTAGATATTTATAAGAAACTCAAGAAAGCACAAATGTCAGGGCATGACAAAACTTCTCCAGGCCCCAAAAATACCCTTAGACTTCAGAGGGTTAAGGGATAACTGTGTAGGCCAGTATTGTTTTGGCGGAAACTTTAAGCATAGAGTAAGTTAAACTTACTAAATATTGTTATTTATCTAGTTATTTAATCACTCAAATGTTTACAATCTTTGGCTTGAAATACTTAAATTATGCCATTGTTTTTTTTATTTTGTTTTACATTTATAATAATATTTTAATTCATAACTTGATGTTCAGTCATGACATATTTTGTTTAATTTATAAAAATGTTAAAGTTTATAAATAAGAAGAGTGTTTATTCAGTCATGGCTTATTGTTTTGTTATTTAACATTTTAAAATTTAATCATTTAGCGGACGCTTTTATCCAAAGCGACTTACAAATGAGAACAATAGAAGCAGTCAGGTCAACAAGAGAACAACTACAGTATACAAGTGCCATGACAAGTCTCAACTAGTCTAGTATAGAACACATAGCCATGTTTTTTTATTTTTTATTGAAAAGACAAGAAAAGGAAAAGTGCTAGTGTTAGTTGGTTAAGTGCAGGCGAAAAAGATGAGTCTTTAGATGTTTCTTGAAAATGAGTAAAGACTCAGCTGTACGAATTGAGATTGGGAGGTCATTCCACCAGCTGGGCACAGTCCAGGAAAAGGTCTGTGAGAGTGATTTTGAACTGCTTTGGGATGGCACCACAAGGCGTCGTTCACTTGCAGAGCGCAAACTTCTGGAGGGCACATAAGATTTAACCAGTGAGTATAGGTAAGTTGGTGCCGTGCCAGTGATCGTCTTGTAGGCAAGCATCAGTACCTTGAATTTGATGCGAGCGGCTACTGGTAGCCAGTGTAACCTGATGAGGAGAGGAGTAACGTGAGCTTTTTTCGGCTCATTGAAGACAACCCTCGCTGCTGCATTCTGGATCAACTGCAGAGGCTTGACAGTACATGCAGGAAGGCCCGCCAGGAGAGCATTACAATAGTCCAGTCTGGAGAGAACAAGAGCTTGAACAAGAAGTTGGGTTGCTTGCTCTGACAGGAAGGGTCTAATCTTCCTAATGTTGTATAAGGTATAACCTGCAGGACCGGGTCGTTGTAGCAATGTGGTCTGTGAAGCTTAACTGATGATCCATCACAACTCCTAGGTTTCTGGCTGTCCTAGAAGGAGTAATGGTTGATGAACCCAGCTGTATAGAGAAGTTGTGATGAAGCAATGGGTTAGCTGGAATCACCAGGAGTTCTGTCTTCGTAAGGTTAAGCTGAAGGTGATGGTCATTCATCCAGCTAGAAATGTCACTCAGACAGGCTGAAATGCGAGCATCTACCGTCGGGTCATCTGGCTGGAATGAGAAGTAGAGTTGGGTGTCATCAGCGTAGCAGTGATAAGAAAAGCCATGCTTCTGAATGACAGATCCTAATGATGTCATGTAGATGGAGAAGAGAAGTGGTCCAAGTACTGAGCCTTGAGGAACCCCAGTAGCAAGGTGGTGTGACTTTGAAACATCACCCCTCCAAGACACACTGAAGGATCTGTCAGAGAGGTAGGACTTAACCCACAGGAGTGCAGTTCCAGAGATGCACATCTTTCTGAGGGTGGACAGGAGAATCTGGTGATTAACAGTGTCAAAAGCAGCAGACAGGTCCAGTAAGATGAGTACCGAGGATTCTGAAGCTGCTCTTACTAGTCGCAGGGCTTCAGT
Organism: Carassius carassius; assembly: GCF_963082965.1. Lineage (NCBI taxonomy): Eukaryota > Metazoa > Chordata > Actinopteri > Cypriniformes > Cyprinidae > Carassius > Carassius carassius. The sequence continues at coordinate 8,865,874 of NC_081789.1, forward strand.
AACCGAGAGCAGAGCAGTCTCAGTTGAGTGGCCACTTTTGAAGCCAGATTGGTTGCTGTCCAGGAGGTTGTTCTGTACAAGGAACATAGAAAGCTGGTTGAACACAGCTCGCTCAAGTGTCTTTGCAATGAATGGAAGAAGGGATACCAGTCTGTAGTTTTCAAGAAGTGCTGTATTTAGAGATGGTTTCTTGAGCAGTGGGCTTACCCGAGCCTGCTTGAATGCTGAGGAAAATGTTCCAGAGTGAAGAGAGGAGTTGATAATGTGAGTAAGCGAAGGTATGACTGAAGAAGAGATCGCTTGAAGGAGGTGAGTGGGGAACGGATCAAGTGGATAAGTAGTAGGATGATTGGACAGGAGAAGTTTGGAGACATCTCTGAGAGTGGGGAGAAGGAGTAGAAAGAGTGTGCGTCGGTCATTGTGAAGTTGTCCTCAGTCTGTGGTGTGGAGAATTGGTCACTGATGGATCTTGTCTTATTTGTGAAGAAAGCTGCAAAGTCGTCCGCTGTAAGAGTCGATGGAGGAGGTGGTGGCGGCGGATTAAGAAGAGAAGAGAAAGTCTTGAAGAGTGTCCGAGCATCACAACAGTTGTAAATTTTGTTGTGGTAGTAGAATGTTTTAGTCATAAAGACATTTGCAGAGAAGGAAGAGAGGAGAGACTGATACACACTGAGGTCGATAGAGTTTCTTGATTTCTGCCATTTCCTCTCTGCAGCCCTGAGTTTAGAGCGATGTTCACGGAGAACCTTGGACAGCCAGGGGGCAGATGGGGCGGTGCGTGATGGTCTAGACAACAGTGGGCAAAAGTTGTCCAAGCAAGATGTTAAAGTGGAGCAAAGAGTGTCCGTAGCGCTGTTCGTGTCCAGAGCAGAAAACTGAGAGAGTGCAGGAAGTAAGGATGAAACCACAGAAGATAGGCGAGATGGAGAGAGTGAGCGTAGGTTCCGTCGAAAGGTGACCTGCGTTGGAGTGTGAGGAACTTCAGGAGTAAGTGCTAGGTTAGCAGTAATGAGGAAGTGGTCTGAGGTGTCTAGTGGAGCAACTGAAGAGTTTTCCACAGAGCAACAGCGCGTGTAGATGAGGTCCAGTTGGTTGCCTGATTTGTGAGTCGCTGTAGTAGACACTAGCTTGAGATCAAATGAGGTGAGCAGAGTTTTGAAGTCAGCAGCCTGGGGCTTATCTAGGTGGATGTTGAAGTCACCAAGCAGTACCAGAGGAGTACCATCTTCAGGAAAGTTTGATAACAGCACATCCAACTCCTCCAAGAAGTTTCCCAACTGACCTGGGGGACGATAAAGGACCACAAAGTGGATTTTAACAGGGTGGGTTACAGTAATGGCATGTGATTCAAATGAACCAGTACCTGTAGGTGATGGCTGAAGATCAAATTTTCCATTGAGTTTTCTTTATTTTCATGACTATGAAACTTGTAGAGTCACACTGATGGCATCAAGGGCTATTTGACCAAGAAGGAGAGTAATGGGGTGCTGCGCCAGATGACCTGGCCTCCACAGTCACCGGACCTGAACCCAATCGAGATGTTTTAGGGGTGAGCTGGACTGCAGACAGAAGGCAAAAGGGCCAACAAGTGCTAAGACCATTTCAGGTGACTACCTCTTGAAGCTCATCAAGAGAATGCCAAGAGTGTGAAAGCAGTAATCAAAGCAAAAGGTGGCTACTTTGAAGAACCTAGAATATGACATATTTTCAGTTGTTTCACACTTTTTTGTTATGTATATAATTCCATATATAATTCCACATGTGTTAATTCATAGTTTTGATGCCTTCAGTGTGAATCTACAATTTTCATAGTCATGAAAATAAAGAAAACTATTTGAATGAGAAGGTGTGTCCAAACTTTTGGTCTGTACTGTATATATATATATATTAAGTCTCTGCACGGCTCTAGTTCTCAACTAAACGTGTGGGAAAAGCATCACTAAATTAGGCCAACTTGATAAAATTTACATTTTTTTACATCAATTTGTGCTTTTTCAAATGTTTATTAAAAGTACAAACATTAATGAACAAAAATCTGAAAAGAAGAAAATATTTCACTTTTTCGGCCAGCATTTTGTGTTTACTGTTCTAATTGAAATTTTGGTTTTCAGCATAGCATTTAAAAACACCGTTCCGTTTTTTTTTTTTTTTTTTTTTGTCATGCTTAAAAAAGAAAAACTAATTGACACAAAAGTACACGGACCCATAAATTATGCCTTGACTTGTTTTCTAAAATTGTGTAACAACACATAAATGTTAATCTTGACTTGCTTTACTGTTTCTGGAAAAGGCAGCCATTACACTGAATCGTTTGCTTTTATGATAGATGTTTATTTTTTTTATTTTTCTTTAATGTGTATGAAAATCTTCCCTTGATCACACTCGTTTTACCAACCAATAGCCTACACCATTTCACATTTTAAAGTTTAAAGCACATGGTTTTTGAGTAGTTCAAAACCACATTCCCAAACAACATGAGGGGTCATAAATTCCTTTGGATTGGAGGAGAGGTGGGTGCATGGAATTTTTATGATCAGTCATCAATCAAATTTTTGTCATGTGGTCCCCTGTAAAGTCTCACGTTCTGCATTAAATAAATTTGCACTTTGCACACTAACTTGATATGACTACTGAATTTGACTACCGGATATGCATAAACTGAACTGAGCTGACTGAACTAATTCCAAATCATGTAAATTGAAGTAATGGTTGGTTTAATGTTACATAATGTTTAATGCTTTCTGGAATACTCCCTGGCTTTTTCTTGTGAAAAATACAATTGTCTGTTTGTTAAATGCATTTAGCAGGGTTGGGTCTTGGTCTGATCATGTTTGGATTAATTGAATGACTGATTAATAATTGATGTTTATTGGCTACTACCATAAAGGTCATATGGATTTATTTAATACTTTATTGTTCTTTGTCTTTCTTGGAGCTTGAAAGCCTTTTGTCATTAAAGAAAAAAGTGTAATTTTAACATTTTACAAAACTTCTCCGTTTGCATTCCATGGTAGAAAATAAGAGCTCTGAAACAGCATGAGCGTAAACAAAATGTAGGCTTTATTTACCAGGATGAAGCTGGGGTTGTTGCGATTTCTCCAGCTAAAGGATGGGATACTGATCTCAGGATAGAGGTTTTCATGCAGTATCTCACAGCCATGGTGAGTGTGGCCACTGAGAATTAGCCGGGGCTTGAACCACCACAAGAGCTGTTATTGGAAAATATTGTTGGCTTTTAATGTTCATATATGTAATGTTCATTTATGTAATGATCTTAATTTTTAAATAGATTCATTATGTAGTGTAGCCAGAAGTAAGGTCAAAATGTAGAACATAACTTTTAAAAGTATTTAAAAGTTTGTGTTTACTGAGCATTGTTGTTTTACCTTTTTGGAGGCATTCTTAGATATAACATCATAACGCTCCCGAAATAGCTGGTACCGTTCATCCAGAGGTGCTGCGTCTACACCTGTACACATGGCATCACTCACTCTATATAGAGGGTAATGCTGGGATCAAAAATACCATTATTACAGTGAAGAAAATATTACTGCAATTTCTAAAGCAATGCATTTATAAGAAATACCAACTACATGTGCATAATGCATTACCCTGATAGATACAGAAAAAACACACACAGTCTCACCTGTAGTAGAACAGGTGCTGCTGGGGCAAAACTCTCTGTGTTCTTGCACTGGTCATAATGATGCTCACCCTAACAAAGTAAAGAGAGTTAAATGTAAACAAGTTCAACCACAATGGAATCAGTTAATGCATACAACATACCATCAAAATAAAAAAAATGGAAATTATTCTAGAACAGTGGTTATTTATCCTGTGTCACGCTGTCTAGTCTCTGTTTCCCTGGGTGTCCACTAGTGGGCTAACTTCCCCTTAGGCACTTCACCGTAGGCACTAGAATTCCTCTAGTCTGGTCCTGTCTTCACAGTAATTGCACTCCTGTTAATTGCACCAGGTGCAGTCACTTGATTGTCATTAGCCTCCTTATAATTACCTGTCTTTCCCTGTCGTTTGGATGGAGTCCTTACCCTTCGTGTATGCAGCATTCTCGTCATCCGAGTTTCCCCTTCATCTTCTCGTCTCCCGAGATTGACCCTAACCTCTCGTCTTCCGAGTTCCCCTTTCTGTTCCCTCCTTTGTTTATTTGTTTGTTTATTTTTTGGACTGTCTGTTTGGCTTTGACCTCTGCTTGTTTGACCACGAATTGGATTACCTTGTATTAATAAATACCAGCAATTGGATCTCGCTCTCTCCCCGTGTCTCTCTGCTGCACGAATCGTCACATCCTGGTCTTGGGGACCCCCGCTCTGCACAGTTATCCCTTACCTGACACATTCAGTTCAGTTTATGAAGCTCTCTCTTAATGAGCTAATAATGTCAATCAGATGTGTTAAAGGAGATATGCTAAATTTTGCAGAGCAGGGACCAGGATAAAGAGCCACTGTTCTAGAATTATGATTCAGAAAAATGTTAGTCTGTGCACCTTGTAGATATGCATTAGGACCATCCTGTCAAGTTTGGGGTCTCTATGATTTAGTCTATTATGACAGTACCAAAAAAAAAAAACCCCGAAGTGAGAGAGAGAGAGAGAGAGACAGAGAGAGAGAAGTGAACCAATATTGCCTCAAGCAACAATGACTGTGTACAATCTGCAAATCAGAAAAAAGCACAGCAATGAAGCAGTTAAAGGGGTCATGAATTGAGACCAAAATTCCCTTGATCTTGAGACATATAAGTGGTCATTATGCTTTAAAACATCCTGCAAGTTTCAGAACTTAAAACTTTCTTGTTAGTCTAAAAACATCATAAACTGAAGCCAATCTTCCAAAATGACAGTTTGTGGAATATGCCAGTTTATGATGTAATAGTTTGGCTAACACTTTATTTGCAGAGAAAGATCATCGTCTGCTTCTACAGGTGCTGGTCATATAGTAAGAAAATCCTCAAATTAAGAACAGGGATACCATGGTTCTTTAACCAGGTACTGGTAGATTTGGCACTGTGTGCAGGTGTCAAGTCCTGTTGGAAAATGAAATCTGCATCTCCATAAAGTTGGTTAGCAGCAGTGGTGGAAAGAGTACTGAAAATTTGTACGAGTACAAGTACTGTTACATTGATGAAAAAAAAATCAATTACAAGTAAAAGTACTGGTGTCAAAAAAGTACTTAAGAAACAGTAAAAATTACTCCTCTCAAAAAATACTTATAGTGCAAGTTACTTTTTAGCTGGCAATATTTAGTTACCAAAAAATATTCAAAGATCTATGTGGATGGACAATAGCAACTTTGAACAAAACCCAGTTTTATCTTATTGACAAAGTATGTTATTTAGTGGTCATAATTTCTAACTTCAATACCTTGGTTGGATATGAGTGGTTAAAGGTGTCCTATTATGCTCTTTTACAATGTCTTGAATTTGTTTTGTGGGTGTACTAGAACATACTGTCATGCATGGTGGTTCGAAAAACACATTATTTTTCACATGATTTACATTATTACAATACATTTCTCCCCAGCTTGGCACAAATGTCTCGATTAGTTCTGGGTTTGATGAAGACCTGCCTTCCGAAAAACAAAATGTGTTGTGATTGGTTAGCTGTCCCAGTGTGTTGTGCTTGGAGGATCTCCCTTTGGAGTGGACTTTGAGATTTGTAACTTTGTAGATCTTTGTTATGCCCAAACATACACACTACACATTGACTAAAATTCAAAAAGTGAAAAGCAAAATAGGACCCCATTAAGAATATCTGTTTGTTACATCTGAGATCATCCTTCACCACTTCTGGGACCTAATGCTCTAATGTTGCCCCCTAAAAAACAACAAACTGATTCAGCTAAAATATTAGTGTTTGATTTCATGATGTAGAATCATTTTCAACACCATTGGCAAAACTACCACATACTGTATACTGCCATATACCTGTAGATATATATATATATATATTGTCCATCCATTTTTTAAGGCACTCATTATTTCAAGCTTTGAAATTGGTTTAATCCATGTCTTCAAGTACACAGTCAGTAATAAAATTCTAAAACAAATGACCTCAATTCAGTTTGAGGTATTCAAAATATGCCCACACTGAATTTTTACAAGCAAAGATTTAAGAGCCATATACAATATGTTAGGCCTATTTTTGTAGATAAATGGAACATCAGATGGCTTTGACCTGCAATGACTACAATGTAGTGATGCAGTAGACAGGATACTTTGACTCCCTGACTGCGGGTGTCGCTGTTGGACAGTGTTTTCTCTGCTTCCTGTTTGCCTGCTGGCCTTGCTGCAGCTGATCATAGCTCTGTGTAGCTGTTTTTTCTCTAGAGTCTTTATCTTACTATTACTCTCTATTGTTGAAAATGTGATAAAATATAACTTAATTCACACCATATTTCTGATATTATCAATCTTATCAGATTCATTTTGATTGTTCACTTTTATTTTATATCCGTGAGTGCTGTGCACCTGCATTGCGTTAGCACTCATTAGCTTGTCATTAGTGTTTTCATTCGAACCTATCGCTGTTTTCTTTTCTCCTCTCCTCTCTCTCGCTCCAGTTTTTCACAAGTTCATCAAACAACTGTGGTAAGAATATTTCATTAAGCACGATGAGTAATGGCTTCTCCTGCTATTGTTATTTGCACCTCTTGCCACATGTACAGTTTATCTATCTCCAGGGCCGTCGCTAGTGGGGTGAAAGGTGGTGACGATTATAGGGGACCACGGCGATCTCAACCGCCTGGCTGCTGCGTGTCGTTACGAAAGCGTATCATTTTCACATGTTATTAAGCATTGCCACTTGCCAATTTAACCTTTCAAAAGACTTTAAAGCATTCAAACACAAGACGCAGAAAAGCTGAACTGAGTAGCTGGTAACTCGCGCCCTGTTTTCGGTGCCCATGCGGAGAGAGAGCCGCGTCTCACAGACAGCAACACTGAACCAAGCTCTCCTTTGTGAAGTTCTCCTTTAAGTTCCTCCTGCACCTGAACGTACAAATACAAATTGCATTTTAAACAAACTGAAAAGGATGTGTAAGAGCCCAATTCAGCACCGCGGTGTTCTTGTGTTCAGGCTCACGCAGAGAGAAGCATCTCTTAAAACACTTGAACACCGAATTTGTCTGTTTTTGCTCTTGCACCAACAAATATATAAAAAAATATGTTAAAATACCCGTCTTGGATAGTATGTGTGAAAAAATTGCCGGTTATGTCTTAAATAAAAGTAAACAGTTGAGAAAAAAAAATTATATGTGTATTATATTGGATGCATTCATTGTGTTACTGCCACATTTTCGTTTCTATTCATTTTCTGTATTTTTATTATTATTACCGTTAAGTGCCACTAGGGGGCGCTGTAGCTTAAGAGTGAGCTTTGTATGCAGAGAAGAGGTTAATTTCCGCAGAAGAAGCGATCTCTCAAGAGAAAGAAAATGCATGACTAAAGCGTGGTCACTAAGCTAAGTCTAAGAGAAATAAGAGAAACAAAAAGAAGAAGAAAAAGACTGAAACTAATTCCTCTCTCGGTACTCAGCCAACGAGGTATGTTTTTGTATGTTGTATTTGTCAAAATAGTTTTATCTGTCAGATTTCTTTCTTTAAGCTAATTATTGTTTGTTCTGTGCTTTTAGTTTTCACGGTGTGTTTATGATCCTGACTAAGCTGGATTCAATAAATCCATCAGTATGAGAAAGCCACTTGTGTCTGTTGGTACCGGGAGGAATTACAGTGAAAACTCGGACTGATCTGCACGCGGGTGGAGGCGAGGCGGCATGATCAAAGGAGCAGCAGTCTTGCCACAGCGTGATCGACACGTGCACAGAGCGGGGAGCGCGCACGGGACCAAAGCACACGATTTGAAGAGCAACACTTTAAGATAAGGCCATAAGATGTGTCGACACTCATAAGTTAAGTGTTTGTCTAAACAAGGAAAGCAAAACACAAGTTCAAGGTTGATTAATCAAACTGTGAAAAGTGAAAGTAACGTTTTGCTATTCCTAGTTTTTGTTTATTAAGCCACAGTGTAAGTTCTAAAGCACCTAAGTTTAAGCATCAGTACTTTTGTTTTATTGGGCTATTTGTAACAGTAATGTGAATTCTGTATTTCATGTGAACAGTTTAAATGTGAATAACTCTTATTTGAATACGTTTAAGTTGAGAGTAATTTAAGTTACATTCATATTACTGCATTAAGATTCAGTGTTACATTTTTATTTTATTCTGCCTTTATATTTTAACTGCCTGTAGTACTGCGGTGACTTTTAGTTAACGTAAACGTTTTGCTGTTTAGTGACAAGTGACAAGACGTTAAAATGACTGATCCAAATACACCACTAATTAGTGCAGAACCCCAGAGGGAGTCTGAAGAAACCCAATGTACTGATCTTAGTGAGCAGCAAGAATCAGTACAACTAAGAAGTCAGAGAGTGAAAACACTCACAGAAAAGGGAAGAGAAATGCAGGATGAGAGGATTAAAGGACTCCAGCAAAGATTTAACTACAACTATGAAAAGTGGAGAACACGTGCAAAAGCATCCAAGCTACCCCTCTCTCAAACAGGACCCTTGAATAAAGACATACTTGAAGATATTATTGGTGATGTTAGAGGTCTTTGTGCAGATGTCACAAAAGTTTATGAAGAGTTACGTAAGCTCACCCCACCGGATCAGGAGTCACGTCGCAGAGTAGATCTGTGTGTGGAGATCTCAGGTTTCCTCATGAATAAAGCAACCAGTCGAGTGGAAGGAAAAGAGGAACAAGATTGGCCGGAAGCAGGCTCCCTCTTTCAAACTGCAAGCAGTAAGTTAAGCTCCTTCAACACCACTAAGAACTCATCTGAGCATTCACATAGATCCTCTATAAAACGTCAAGAAGCCGCAGCAGAAGCAGCAGCGAGTCAAGCTGTTCTAAAAATATTAGAAGAACAAGAAATGGAACAGCAAGAGATAGAAAGACTAGAAGCTGAAGTCAGGAAAAAAGCAGTAGAACAAGAAACATTGATTAGACAAAAGCGCTTAGAAAGAGAGGCAGAAGAAATTAGACTAAGAATGAAGAGAGAAGCAGATGAAGTAAAGTTTAAGGCTCAACAAGAAGCAGAGTATGCAGCTCTGCAGAGAACACTTGATGAAAATAAAAGAAAAGTACTGCACCTGGAAAGGTCAAAGATCTAAAGGCAGCACAAGCAAGGATGCAGGTTTATGACCAAATGAGTGCAGTAGAAGCACAAAAGATCGATGTAACAAAGATTAACACAGAAATGAAAGACGCTGAACATGTAAGCTTCCCATCTCTGTTTGAACAAGTCATACCCCAAGCTGCAGCCACTCCTATAAGTGATAGTACATCAGATCTTGTTAAAGTGCTACCAAGTGCACTAAGTGCTAGCCGTATCCCTGTTCCGGAACCTACTGTGTTTTCTGGGGATCCCTTAAGTTACAGTAACTGGAAACTGTCATTTCAAACGCTGATAGACCAAAAAAATATCCCGGACACGGAGAAAATATTCTACCTTCGGAGATATGTGAGTGGACCGGCTAAGAGAGCGGTTGAAGGATACTTCCTGCTTGGAACTGAATCTGCATATGCTGCTGCATGGAAGTTTCTGGATAAAAGATATGGAAATCCATTCACAATCGCAAAAGCCTTTATAGACAAACTGCATGCATGGCCCAAAATGACCTCAAGGGAACGTTTCGAACTAAGAGACTTTGCAGATTTCTTGAGCAGTTGTGAAGCTGCTACAGCTCACATCAAGTCCTTAGAGATCTTGAATGACTGCAATGAGACCCGAAAGATACTTTCCAAACTTCCAGACTGGCTTGCTGCTAGTTGGAACCGCAAGGTTATTGAAATTGAAGAACAAACAAATCAGTTTCCCACTTTCAGCCAGTTTGTTGAGTTTCTAACGAGAGAAGCTAAGATTGCCTGTAATCCTGTTACATCTTTACAGTCACTAAAACAATGTGAGCCTAACAAATCAGACAAACCGAAACTTACAAAACAGAAAGAAATTGGAGTTAAAACACTGATGACGACTTCACAAGAAAAGATACAACTGGTATGTGTATTCTGTAAGAAGCCTAAGCACAGTTTACACAAACGCAGAAGTTTTCTGGAAAAGGCTGTGTCAGACAGAGTCAGCTTTATTAAGTCAGAAAGGCTATGTTTTGGTTGTCTCAAACCAGGCCATCATTTGAAGAAATGTACCAACCGCAATATTTGTGAAAGGTGCAGTAAAGGGCATCCAACTTGTCTTCATGAAGATAGTTAAAGACAAAGGAGAACAAAGGCAACCACTAGCTAATCAAAATCCAAGCAACGAAAGGTCAAGTCAAAGCCACCGAGCTCAAGAACAAGTTACAGCCATGGCTACGACTAACCGAGTCGCAAGTCAAGAAAATAACCTGTTAAACTAGAACTGTCTACTATGTCTTCCCAGACTACAGTTGTTCAGTCCGACAGACTTCAAAATCTTCAAGTTCGTGGCCTTAACTCAAGCAAAAGAATCACTTTACCTCCTACATACACACGAGAATTCATTCCAGCCAACAAAGCTCACATTCCAACTAATGAAACAGCAGCCATATGGCCGGCAGCCATATCACCCTGGAGGCCAAGACCGGTTTCCCACTGAAGCTAAGCAGGGCTGAGCCTGGTCAGTACCTGGATGGGAGACCTCCTAAAGAAATCTAGGTTGCTGCTGGAAGAGGTGCTAGTGAGGTCAGCAGGGGGCGCTCACCCTGTGGTCTGTGTGGGTCCTAGCGCCCCAGTGTAGTGATGGGGACACTATACTGTCAACAAGCACCGTCCTTCGGATGAGACGTTAAACCGAGGTCCTGACTCTCTGTGGTCAGTAAAAATCCCAGGATGTCTTTCGAAAAGAGTAGAGGTGTGACCTCGGCATCCTGGCTAAATTTGCCCATTGGTATCCGACCATCATGGCCTCCTAACAATCCCCATATCTGCTGATTGGCTTCATCACTCTGTCTCCTCTCCACCAGTAAGCTGGTGTGTGGTGGGCGTTCTGGCGCACTATGGCTGCCGTCGCATCATCCAGGTGGATGCTGCACACTGGTGGTGGATGAGGAGATACCCCCTGTCTAGGTAAGCGCTTTGAGTGCCTAGAAAAGCGCTATATAAATGTAATGAATTATTATTATTATTAAAGCTTGGCCACATCTGGAACACCATCAATCAGAAATCGCACCTTTGCAAGATTGCGAGGTAGGATTGTTGATCGGATACAACTGCTCACAAGCTCTTCTCCCGAGAGAGATTGTGTCAGGCAAGGAAGGCGAGCCATACGCTCAGCGCACCGATATTGGTTGGAGTATAGTTGGACATACCAATCCCTGCCTAAACTATGGAGATGCGATTGGAATTAGTCATCGCATTATTGTCAAGAAAGTCATCCCAGAGCTTAAGCCCTCTCTAAAGCTTCAGAACAAAGTCCACTATGTCAATAGGACAACAGTAAAGGACATCACCCCTTCGGACATTATCAAAGCACTTGAAGGAGACTTCTCTGAAAGAGCCATTGAGGGCAACCCTGTGTCACAAGAAGATTTAAAGTTTCTCACAAAACTCAAAGAAAACATCACACAGAATGAGAGCGGCCACTCTGAGATGCCACTACCGTTTCGTGACGAAAGACCCACATTACCAGACAATAGAATATGTGCAATGCATCGCCTAAAGTGTCTGGAAAGGAGATTAAAGAAAGACAAATCATACTACAATGATTACACAAACTTCATGGATGACATCATCTCAAGAGGAGATGCTGAAAGAGTCCATGACGAAGAGTTGAATAACACTCCTGCATGGTATATCCCCCATCATGGGGTCTATCACCCACACAAACCCGGAAGGATCAGAGTAGTATTTGATGCCTCGGCCAAGTACCAGGACACTTCTCTCAATGACCATCTCTTAACCGGTCCTGACCTGACAAACGCATTGGTTGGTGTTCTTTGTCGTTTCCGCAGAAGTTCTGTCGCATTCATGTGTGATATAGAGCGGATGTTTCACCAGTTCCATGTCACAAAAGAAGACCAGGATTACTTAATAAAAAAAAATTTCTTTGGTGGCAGAAGGGAGATTTGGAAGCATCACCATTAGTTTACCGTATGAAGGTCCATCTTTTTGGAGCAGCGTCTTCTCCAGGCTGTGCCAACTTTGGCCTGAAACACCTCGCGGCCCAAGGACAAGGTCAATTCAGAGAAAACACCATACACTTCATACAGAGAACCTTTTATGTTGATGACGGTTTGGCAAGCATTCCTACTGAAAGGGAAGCCATTCAGCTCATCAAAGACTCAAGGGAGCTCTGTTCCAAAGGAAAGTTAAGACTCCATAAATTTGTGTGTAATAGTGAGAGAGTTATGTCCACTATTCCAGAAGAAGAGTTTGCCACAGTGAAAGACCTTGACCTGTCTCTAAGTTTACCACGCATTGAAAGAACTCTTGGAGTTGAATGGTGCGTCACTTCAGACACTTTCAAATTCAGAGTTCAAGTCAAGTTGAACCCCCTTACAAGAAGAGGTGTACTTTCTACTGTCGCCTCCATTTACGATCCCCTGGGGTTTATTGCACCGTTCGTCCTCTTTGGAAAGAAGATTCTCCAGCAAATGTGCAAGGATAAGGTTGGGTGGGACCACGAGCTTCCAGAGCACTTAAAATCCCAGTGGGAATCCTGGATTAAAGACTTTCCAAGTTTAGCCAACATGCAGATTCAAAGATGTTTAATTCCTACAGATTTTGGTTAGGTTAAAAGCTACGAGTTTCATCACTTCGCAGACGCCAGTGTCAATGGATATGGTGCTTGTATTTACCTGCGAATCATTAACCAATCAGATCAAGTTCATTGTTGTTTGGTAATGGCCAAGTCAAGAGTCACACCTACTAGTGTCACAACTATCCCGCGACTCGAACTCTCAGCAGCAGTTGTTGCAGTTAGAGTCAGTGATCTACTCAGGGCAGAACTTGAAATCCCAGACATTGCAGAGTTTTTCTGGACAGACTCCACCGTTGTTCTCGGCTACATAAATAATGATGCCAAAAGGTTTCAAGTCTTCGTAGCGAATCGGATACAAAGGATCAAGTCAAGCACAAGGCCAGAACAATGGGCGTATGTCGCATCAGAGCAGAACCCTGCAGACTACGTTTCTCGAGGCTTAACCGCAGAACAACTGAAGTCCTCTGAATGGTTTGAGGGGCCAGCATTTCTCTGGGAGAAGAACATTCCTGATAGAGATGTCAAGGTGGGAGAGATCAGGGAAAATGATCCAGAACTTCGCAAAGCCTCTGTGTATACCATCAATGCAAAGGAAGAGCAAACTATTTTCAGCAGATTTGAGAAGTTCTCAGAATGGTCCAGATTGATAAGAGCATTTGCAATCTTGAGAAGAAAGGTCAAGGAACACAAAGGTGATATACAAAGGACCAAAGAAAGTACAACTTTGGAAGAGAGAAAACAAACAGAACTGGTTGTCATCAAAATTGTTAAAGAGAAAGCTTTTGCAGAAGAGATAAAGAGTCTAAAATCAAAGAAAACAGTTTCCAAGACCACAAATCATAAACTGTACAAACTAAGTCCATTTCTGGACGAAAAAGGAATCCTCAGAGTGGGTGGACGTTTGGGTCAAGCTGTACTACACCCGCATGTAAAACATCCAGCCATACTTCCCAAGGACAGTCATATTTCAACTTTGCTGATCAGACATTTTCACTCGAAGGTTCAACATCAAGGTCGTGGAATGACTATGAATGAGTTGCGTGCAAATGGTTGGTGGATTCTTGGGAGCAGCCGTGCAGTTTCATCATACATCTTCTAATGTGTCAGATGTCGCAAATACAGAAGGAAAACGGAGCATCAAAGTATGGGAGATTTGCCAGTAGAACGAACGGAGCCTACCCCGCCTTTCACTTATGTCGGAATGGATTGTTTTTTGAACCATATACGTCAAAGATGGACGAAAGGAGCTCAAGAGATATGTACTAACCTGTCTATGTTCACGAGCCATGCATATTGAAGTAGTAGACGACCTGAGTACAGACGCATTTCTAAATTTATTGCAATAAGAGGAAATGTGCGTCAATTGAGATGTGACAGAGGAACCAATTTCATTGGTGCCCAGAGAGAACTCGCAGATCTCATGAAAGAAATGAATCAGGAGAAGGTAAAAGCACTTGGATGTGAATTTCTCCTGATTCCCCCTTCGGCAAGCCATATGGGTGGAATATGGGAAAGACAGATCAGGACCATCCGTAGTGTTCTTTTAGCCATCCTTGACCAGTCAGCAAAGAGACTCGACAGTACATCCTTGAGAACCTTGTTGTACGAGGTCATGGCGATTGTCAACAGTAGGCCACTTTCCATCGAGCATTTAAGTGATCCAACAGGTCCTGAGCCATTAACGCCCAACCACATTCTCACTATAAGGTGACCATTGTTCAACCTCCTCCAGGAGAGTTTATGAAAGAAGATTTGTATCTTCAAAAAAGATGGAGAAGAGTACAATATTTAGCCAATGAGTTTTGGATCCGTTGGAGGAAAGAATATTTGCTCAACTTGCAACCAAGACAGAAGTGAAATGTACACAGAAGGAATCTGAAGATAAATGATGTAGTGCTTCTACAAGATGACATGACACCAAGTAATGAATGGAAGCTTGTCAAAGTCACTGATGTCTATCCAGGAACTGATAAAAAAGTGAGAAAGGTTCGACTTTTGGTTAGTAAAAGGACATATGACAAACACAATAAACTTGTGACTAAGACAGTCTCATTAGAACGACCTATTCATAAGGTTATTGTTTTGCTAGAAGCAGACTAAGGGTTTGTGTTTATTTTCATGTTCAGTTTGTCAGACTGAATGTAAGTCATAGAAATCCCACAGTAAGAGTTGTGAGATTGGTGGGAGTGTTACTGCCACATTTTCGTTTCTATTCATTTTCTGTATTTTTATTATTATTACCGTTAAGTGCCACTAGGGGGCGCTGGAGCTTAAGAGTGAGCTTTGTATGCAGAGAAGAGGTTAATTTCCGCAGAAGAAGCGATCTCTCAAGAGAAAGAAAAATGCATGACTAAAGCGTGGTCACTAAGCTAAGTCTAAGAGAAATAAGATAAACAAAAAGAAGAAGAAAAAGACTGAAACTAATTCCTCTCTCGGTACTCAGCCAACGAGGTATGTTTTGTATGTTGTATTTGTCAAAATCGATTTATCTGTCAGATTTCTTTCTTTAAGCTAATTATTGTTTGTTCTGTGCTTTTAGTTTTCACGGTGTGTTTATGATCCTGACTAAGCTGGATTCAATGAATCCATCAGTATGAGAAAGCCACTTGTGTCTGTTGGTACCTGGAGGAATTACACATTGTCTCTTAAAGTGACCACGCCTAATTTAGCTATTAGCTGCTGTAATGTTAATCCAATAAACGAAGAATGAAAAAATTAAAATGAAAGAAATTTAGATTTTTTTTTACTAGTATGTGCAGGACATTATTAATTAATGTATGTAAGTGAGTATAGCAAAATAAGAGGTAGCGCTGTAATCGGGCCTTAAAAGTTAGGCCCGACAGGACCCGAGCCCGACAGGTTTCGGCCCCAGCATGGCGAGTACATTTTGATTGACAGCTTTTTAAAAGCCCGAACATGTTTACAGCCAGACATTATTCAAATGTGTGCACACACACAGCTCTTTTTCCTTGTGTCAAGAATGAGTCATTTATACATGTTTTAACGTAATTTATTCATAACTAACGTAGACTAGACCACTTGGAAGTTGGAATAAAGAAATAAAATAAGTCCTCTGTAACATCTTGACATCTCAGCACTCTAAATAGGCATAGGGTCATTTAGCCCGTAAATAGACCAACGCACCAATAAAAACAAGTCTTTTTTAACAAATTAAATTAAGATACATTTTAAATTAAGATGGGTATTTGGCAATAACGAAATTAAGATAAAAGCTCCGCCGGATTTGCTTCGCCACTAGCAGCTGACATTTCATAAAAGAATAATGCCAACATTAGCGTAAATTCTCTGTCCACATTATGCATTTAAGACTCAATGAATATTTAGTTATCATTTGAAAAACCTTTACTCACAGAGATTAGGCTAAGCCTAAATCTTTTTGTGGAGGAAAATGATTGAATCCACTGTAGATGTCTTCACTCATTATTCTCATTATAAACATGGTCAAAACTTTTCCACAACTCAGACTTTACTTTAGTTGCTGGTGCAACCAAAACGTAATCGCCAGAGGAAAGCCTCCGTTTCACCTACTCAGCATCCATTTTCGCATCTTTCTCACGCTAATGGAAACACATCACATGACCGCTCCTTTACCTCGCGAAACCCGTCGACCGACCCGACGGGTTACCGACCGAACCCGTCGGGTCCTATCGGGCAAAGATCTTCAGCTCTAATAAGAGGGGCAGCTGTGGCATAAGGGTTAGAGAGTTGGACTTGTAACCCAAAGGTTGCAGGTTTGAGTCTCGGTGCTGGCAGGAGTTGTAGGTGGGAAGGAGTGAATGAACAGTGCTCTCTTCCACCCTCAATACCCATGGCTGAAGTGCCCTTGAGCAAGGCACTAAACCCCAGTTGCTCCCCGGGTGCTGGCTATATAGCTGCCCACTGCTCCATGTGTGTGTGTGTGTGTGTGTGTGTGTGAAACTCTGAGTTCTTGTAATATTTCATTACCATTTTCTAAACTATAACAATAGTTATAAATATATAAACTGATAATGTGAGAAATGTTGAAGGTGTCTGAATAAATTTCGGTTTGACTGTATATTTAATTTTACAGTGATATTTTACAGTTAATTATTCGGTTTCTGTACCTGGACACTTACAAACTTGAAAAAACTTAAACACTGTGTAAATAGCAAAAACAAATAAACAAATGAACATACAAATTAAACACTTTCACATGTGATAAATGCAGGGAAATAGTTAGGCTGACAGAGACTATTTCAGAATTAGAGACAGACATCCAAACTCATTGAGGACAGTAAGAATGTTAGGGCTTTAGATACGGCTTTGGATGCGTCTAGCTCAGGGATTCCTGTACATTGTTCGGTTCCGGCAACAGAGCCCCTGCAGCAGGGCAACTGGGTGACAGTGAGGCAGCGTAGTCGTGGGTCAAAACACCGCTCTTCTGTTCCGATCAAAACATTAAACCGGTTCTCCCCACTCAGTGATGCACCCACTGAGAAACCTGAGGAAAGTGCTCTAGTTACTGGTGATTCTATTGTACGGAACGTGAATATAGTTACACCAGCCACCATAGTCAAATCTTTACCGGGAGCCAGAGCGCCTGACATCTTGGCAAATTTAAAAGTGCTGGCTAATGCTAAACGTAAATGCCGGTGCTAATGATGTTCGACTTCGCCAGTCGGATCACTAAAAATAACATTAAAGAGGTGTGTGAACTTGCAAACACGATGTCAGACACTGTAATATGCTCTGGTCCCCTCCCTGCTTACCGTGGTGACAAGATGCATTAGCAGATTGTCATCACTCAATGGCTGGATGTCTAAGTGGTGCCCACAGAATAACATAGGTTTCATAGACAATTGGGGTGGCGCCACTATTCTCTCTAGAAATATGGCAAATAGTCTTAGTGTTTATACTTGACTAACTGGGGCCCAGGTCAGAAGCAGACAGACTGGCTAAACCGAACGCCTGCTAGCTGCCTCACGTCACAGAGGTCAGCTAATTCTCAGCACATAGAGACTCTTTCACCTTGATATCACACTATAGAGAATGTGTCTGTTCCCCGAACTAGAAAATACAAAAAACGTCCAAACCAAGTTAAGATTAACAATTTAATTGAGGTTCAACAAATAAAAAACAGATGCAATATGGATAAACAAATGATAAAGCTTGGCTTATTGAATATCAGATCCCTTTCTACGAAAACACTTTTTGTAAATAATATGATCACTGATCATGATCTAGATGTGCTCTGTTTGACAGAAACCTGGCTAAAACCTGATAATTACATTATTTTAAATGAGTCCACCCGCCAAGATTACTGTTATAAACATGAGCCGCGTCTAAAAGGCAAAGGGGGAGGTGTTGCTTCAATTTATAACAACGTTTTCAGGATTTCTCAGAGGACAGGCATCAAGTATAACTCGTTTGAAGTAATGGTGCTTCATATAACATTATCCAGAGAAACAAATGTTAATGATAAATCCCCTGTTATGTTTGTACTGGCTACTGTATACAGGCCACCAGGGCACCATACAGACTTTATTAAAGAGTTTGGTGATTTTACATCCGAGTTATTTCTGGCTGCAGATAAAGTTTTAATAGTTGGTGATTTTAATATCCATGTTGATAATGAAAAAGATGCATTGGGATCAGCATTTATAGACATTCTGAACTCAATTGGGGTTAGACAACACGTTTCAGGACCTACTCATTGTCGAAATCATACTATAGATTTAATACTGTAACATGGAATTGATGTTGATAGTGTTGAAATTATGCAGCCAAGTGATGATATCTCAGATCATTATTTAGTTTTGTGCAAACCTTATATAACCAAAATTGTAAATTCTACTTCTTGTTACAAAATGGTATATAAGAACCATCACTTCTACCACAAAAGACTGCTTTTTAAGTTATCTTCCTGATGTATCCAAATTCCTTAGCATATCCAAAACCTCAGAACAACTTGATGTAACATAAACTATGGACTCTCTCTTTTCTAGCATTTTAAATACAGTTGCTCATTTACGCTTAAGGAAGGTTAAGGAAACCAGTCTGACAACATGGTATAATGAGCATACTCGCACCCTAAAGAGAGCAGCTCGAAAAATGGAGTGCAGCTGGAGGAAAACAAAACTAGAGGTATTTCGTATTGCTTGGCGGGAAAGTAACCTATCCTACAGAAAAGCATTAAAAACTGCTAGATCCGTTTACTTTTCTTCTCTTTTAGAAGAAAACAAACATAACCACAGGTATTTATTCAATACAGTGGCTAAATTAACGAAAAATAAAACCTCAACAAGTGTTGACATTTCCCAACATCACAGCAGTAATGACTTTATGAACTACTTTACTTCTAAAATCGATACTATTAGAGATAAAATTGCAACCATTCAGCCGTCAGCGACAGTATCACATCAGACAGTGCACTATAGACCCCCTGAGGAACAGTTCACTCATTCTCTACTATAGGAGAGGAAGAATTGTATAAACTTGTTAAATCATCTAAACCAACAACATGTATGTTAGACCCTATACCATCTAAGCTCCTAAAAGAGGTGCTTCCAGAAGTCATAGATCCTCTTCTGACTATTATTAATTCCTCATTGTCATTATGATATGTCCCCAAAACCTTCAAACTGGCTGTTATTAAGCCTCTCATCAAAAAACCACAACTTGACCCCAAAGAACTAGTTAATTATAGACCAATCTCGAATCTACCTTTTCTGTCCAAGATACTAGAAAAGGTGGTATCCTTACAATTATATTACTTCTTAGAGAAAAATGGTATATGTGAGGATTTCCAGTCAGGATTTAGACCGTATCATAAGTACTGAGACTGCTCTCTTTAGAGTTACAAATGATCTGCTCTTATCATCTGATCGTGGTTGTATCTCTCTATTAGTTTTATTGGATCTTAGTGCTACGTTTGACACAATTGACCACAACATTCTTTTGCATAGACTTGAACACTTTGTTGGCATTAATGGAAGTGCATTAGCATGGTTTAAATCATACTTATATGAACGCCATCAGTTCGTAGCAGTGAATGAAGATGTATCATATCGATCACAAGTGCAGTATGGAGTACCTCAAGGCTCAGTACTAGGGCCACTACTCTTCACGCTTTATATGTTACCCTTGGGAGATATCATCAGGAAACATGGTGTTAGCTTTCACTGTTATGCTGATGATACTCAGCTCTATATTTCTTCGCGGCCCGGTGAAACACACCAATTTGGAAAACTAATGGAATGCATAGTCGATATAAAAAACTGGATGACGAGTAATTTCTTACTGCTAAATTCTGTAAAAACAGAGATGTTAATTATAGGACCTAAAAAAAAAATTGCATGTAATAATCTAGAACACTGTCTAAGATTTGATGGCTGTTTTGTCAATTCTTCGTCATCAGTTAGGAACCTAGGTGTGCTATTTAATAGCAATCTTTCCTTAGAAAGCCCCGTTTCTAGCATTTGTAAAACTGCATTTTTCGATCTCAAACATATATCAAAATTACGGCCTATGCTCTCAATGTCAAATGCAGAAATGTTAATCCATGCATTTATGAACTCAAGGTTAGATTATTGTAATGCTTTATTGTGTGGTTGTTCTGCACGCTTAGTAAACAAACTACAGCTAGTCCAAAATACAGCAGCAAGAGTTCTTACTAGAACCAGAAAGTATGACCATATTAGCCTGGTCCTGTCAACACTTGAACTGGCTCCCTATCAAACATTGTATAGATTTTAAAATATTACTTATTACTTATAAAGACCTGAATGGTTTAGCACCTCAGTATTTGAATGAGCTCCTGTTACATTATAATATAGAATATCAAAATCAACTACGTGCGGCAGATCCTTTTCCTATTTGGCGCCTAAACTCTGGAATAACCTACCTAACATTGTTCGGGAGGCAGACACATTCTTGCAGTTTAAATCTATATTAAAGACCCATCTCTTTAACCTGTCTTACACATAACATACTAATATGCTTTTAATATCCAAATCCGTTAAAGGATTTTTAGGCTGCATTAACTAGGTAAACCAGAACCGGGAACACTTCCCATAACACCCGATGTACTTGCTACATCATTAGAAGAATGGCATCTACGCTGTATCCAGATCAGAGGGACACTGCAGTCACCCGGATCCAGTACGGATCCAGACCAGATGGTGCATTGGCACCTAGAAAGGACCTCTACATCCCTGAAAGACAGCGGAGACCAGGACAACTAGAGAAACAGATACAGATCCCCTGTAAAGACCTTGTCTCAGATGACCACCAGGACAAGACCACAGGAAACAGATGATTCTTCTGCACATCTGACTTTGCTGCACCCTGGAATTAAACTGCTGGTTTCGTCTGGTCAGAGGACAACTAGCCCCCCAACTGAGCCTGGTTTCTCCCAAGGTTTTTTTCTCCATTTTGTCACCGATGGAGTTTCGGTTCCTTGCCGCTGTCGCCTCTGGCTTGCTTAGTCGGGGTCACTTCATCTACAGCGATATCGTTGACTTGATTGCAAATAAATGCAAAGACACTATTTAAACTGAACAGAGATGACATCACTGAATTCAATTATGAACTGCCTTTAACTGTCATTTTGCATTATTGACGCACTGTTTTCCTAATGAATGTTGTTCAGTTGCTTTGACACAATGTATTTTGTTTAAAGCGCCTATATAAATAAAGGTGACTTGACTTGACAGGATATTTATATGTACAAATCAGACAAATATCCAATTCCAAAACATTTCTACCATAAATTTACATTGTAAATAAATTAAAGTTCCATTTTTGATTGTTGAAAGACTTTGTGGTGCATTTCACTTACACCAATAAAACTTCTAAAATGATTTTTATCGGTTAGGTGTGGATCTATTCTGAATAGTTGATAACTTTTCTAATATCATGAAGAGATCGCGACTGCAAACAGAACCGCACAAGCAGTTCATTTGTATAAATTGGGTCTATTTGAGAGCTCGCATCCAGATTTCTGAGATTACATGACATCGCAATCATGTTACAATAAAGTGCTCGCCATATTTGCACAGGGAGTATTAAAATTATGCGGAATACCTGCAATCCCGCGCAGACATTCAGAGTGTAATTGACAGGAGACGGATGATTGTCAAATTCACTCGGAGAGAAGAGAGAGATACAGATTGTATTGGTGTATATTCAGATACTGTGGAAAATTAATAATGGAACCGTGTCAGATATTTCAGTATCAGTATCAAAATATAGATATTTATGATAACAGTACCATGTAGTTTGTTTATCCAAGCTCTGAATCTATAAATGATGCTGAGCTCCCTCGCTGTCTGATTAACTCTTCACCTGCTGCAGCGGCTCTTTTCCTGATTTAGATATCAGCGCTTTTATTGGTCCATTTATGATTGGATATTTTTATTGGCTACTGAAGTGCTGTCAAAAATTTGAATATCAATTCAAATTGTGAGCGTACTCAGTAACAAACTGTGATTTAAAAGTAACAATGTAGATTATTTTGCTTAATTTGTACTTAAGTACAAGTAAAAGTACAGCTTTAAAAATATACTCAAAAAGTAAAAAAAAAACTACTTAATTACAGTAACGGGAGTTGTAATTCGTTACCTCCCACTGGTCAGCAGCAGGAAGCATGAAGTGCTCTAAAACTTCCTGGTATACGGCTGCGTTGACCTTGGACCTCAGAAAACACAGTGAACCAACACCAGCAGATGGAATGGCACCACAAACCATCACTGACTGTGGAAACTTTACACTGGACCTCAAGCAACGTGGATTGTGTACCTCTCCTTTCTTCCGCCAGACTCTGGGACCCTGATTTCCAAAGGAAATGCAAAATTTACTTTCATCAGAGAATATAACTTTGGACCACTCAGCAGCAGTCCAGTCCTTTTTGTCTTTAAATGCTTCGGACGCTGTCTGTTGTTCAAGAGTGGCTTGACACAAGGAATGCGACTACTGAAACCCATGTCTTGCATACACCTGTGCATAGTGGTTCTTGAAGCACTGACTCAAGCTGCAGTCCACTCTTTGTGAATCTCCCCCCACATTTTTGAATGGG
Organism: Carassius carassius; assembly: GCF_963082965.1. Classification (NCBI taxonomy): domain Eukaryota; kingdom Metazoa; phylum Chordata; class Actinopteri; order Cypriniformes; family Cyprinidae; genus Carassius; species Carassius carassius. Next base: position 8,888,682 of record NC_081789.1, read on the forward strand.
TTTTGTTTCAGAAGAAACAGCCGAGCAACAGACCCTGGTAAATATGTGCTGAAAGTGGCGCTTGGTTTTGCGTTTGCTTATCGTGGGACTGCCCGGTTTCGATCTGCCAAATAGTGAGGCATGGCCAAAGCCAGTGAAAGTATTTAATTAGCTGTTTATAAAGCACTTGTCAGAAGAAACAGCCGAACAACAGAGAAGGACAGCAGCTTGTAAGTGTTTTGTCTCGTTTTCTCATTAAACTACTGTGTGATCGTCATTGCTAGAAAAGTTTTTGGTTTAAATTGTGTGTGTCTTACCCTGGTAAATACGTGCTGAAAGTGGCACTTGGTTTTGCGTTTGCCTATCGCGGGACTGCCCGGTTTCGATCTGCCAAATAGTGAGGTGTGGCCAAAGCCAGTGAAAGTACTTAATTAGCTGTTTAGAAAGCACCTGTCAGAAGAAACAGCCGAGCAACAGAGAAGGACAGCAGCTTGTAAGTGTTTTGTCTCTTTTTCTCATTAGACTACTGTGTGATCGTCATTGCTAGGAAAGTTTTTGGTTTAAATTGTGTGTCTTACCCTGGTAAATACGTGCTGAAAGTGGCACTTGGTTTTGCGTTTGCCTATCGCGGGACTGCCCGGTTTCGATCTGCCAAATAGTGAGGCGTGGCCAGCCGACTTCAATCACAGGTAATCAGGCAAATACAAAAGCGGTAGGTTTCACCGCGGTCACGGCAGCCCTCGTGTGAATCCTCCTCGTGTGAAGACCGACGAGGGTAAAGACCATCGACTCTACCTGCGCGAGGGCACTAGAGTATTGCTTTTTTCGCTCTTTCTTTATTGTTTGTATAGCTTGTTCTCAAATATCTCTTACACTTGTAGTCACTATGTGCTTTCAGATCTCTACTATCACTACTAACACTTGGAGAGCACACTACGTACATCGCAGGAAGGCCTGTCTGACAAACTTACGGCCTGTCCCTCTGACCTCTACTACTACGCACGCTATTCCAGTTGGTCTCTGGAACTGCCAGTCTGCAGTTAACAAAGTAGACTTCATTTCTTCTATTGCTACTCATTCCGGTCTCAACCTCATGGCACTGACTGAAACTTGGATCAAACCTGAAGACACTGCCACTCCTGCAGCCCTCTCCACTAATTTCACTTGTTCCCACACTCCTCGTACCACTGGGAGAGGTGGAGGTACTGGTCTCCCTATATCAAAAGAATGGAAATTTGATCTTCAGCCATCACCTACAGGTAATGGTTCATTTGAATCACATGCTATTACTGTAACCCACCCTGTTAAAATCCACTTTGTGGTCATTTATCGTCCCCCAGGTCAATTGGGAAACTTCTTGGAGGAGTTGGATGTGCTGCTATCAAACTTTCCTGAAGATGGTACTCCTCTGGTACTGCTTGGTGACTTCAACATCCACCTAGATAAACCCCAGGCTGCTGACTTCAAAACTCTGCTCACCTCATTTGATCTCAAGCGAGTGTCTACTACAGCGACTCACAAATCAGGGAACCAACTAGACCTCATCTACACGCACTGTTGCTCTGTGGACAACTCTTCAGTTGCTCCACTGCACACCTTAGACCACTTCCTCATTACTGCTAACCTAGCACTTACTCTTGAAGCAGCCTACGCTCACTCTCTCCATCTCGCCTATGTTCTGTGGTTTCATCCTCGCTTCCTGCACTCAGTTTTCAGCTCTGGACACGAACAGCGCTACGGACACTCTTTTCTCCACTTTAACATCTTGCTTGGATAACTTTTGCCCACTGTTGTCTAGACCAGCACGCACCGCCCCATCTGCCCTCTTGCTGTCCGAGGTTCTCCGTGAACATCACTCTAAACTCAGGGCTGCAGAGAGGAAATGGCAGAAATCAAGAAACTCTACCGACCTCAGTGTGTATCAGTCTCTCCTCTCTTCTTCTCTGCAAATGTCTTCACGGCTAAAACATCCTACTACCACAACATTAACAGCTGTTGTGACGCTCGGACACTCTTCAAGACTTTCTCTACTCTTCTTAATCCGCCTCCACCACCTCCTCCATCGACTCTTTCAGCGGACGACTTTGTAGTTTTCTTCACAAATAAGACAAGAACCATCAGTGACTAATTCTCCACACCGCTGACTGAGGACAACTTCACAATGACCGATGCACACTCTTTCTCCTCCTTCTCCCCACTCTCAGAGATGGATTTTTTCCAAACTTCTCCTGTCCAATCATCCTACTACTTGTCCACTTGATCCGATCCCCACTCACCTCCTTCAAGCGATCTCTTCTTCAGTCATACCTTCGCTTACTCACATTATCAACTCCTCTTTTCACTCTGGAACATTTCCCTCAGCATTCAAGCAGGCTCGGGTAAGCCCACTGATCAAGAAACCATCTCTAAATCCAGCGCTTCTTAAAAACTACAGACCGGTATCCATTCTTCCATTCATTGCAAAGACACTTGAGCAAGCTGTGTTCAACCAGCTTTCTATGTTCCTTGTACAGAACAACCTCCTGGACAGCAACCAATCTGGTTTCAAAAGTGGCCACTCAACTGAGACTGCTCTGCTCTCGGTTACTGAAGCCCTGCGACTGAAAAGAGCAGCTTCAAAATCCTCAGTACTCATCTTACTGGACCTGTCTGCTGCTTTTGACACTGTTACTCACCAGATTCTCCTGTCCACCCTCAGAAAGATGGGCATCTCTGGAACCGCACTCCTGTGGGTTAAGTCCTACCTCTCTGACAGATCCTTCAGTGTGTCTTGGAGGAGTGATGTTTCTAAGTCACAACACCTTGCTACTGGGGTTCCTCAAGGCTCAGTTCTTGGACCACTTCTCTTCTCCATCTACATGACGTCATTAGGATCTGTCATTCAGAAGCATGTCTTTTCTTATCACTGCTACGCTGATGACACCCAACTCTACTTCTCATTCCAACCAGATGACCCGACGGTAGCTGCTTGCATTTCAGCCTGTCTGAGTGACATTTCTAGCTGGATGAGTGACCATCACTTCCACTTAACCTTACGAAGACAGAACTCCTGGTGATTCCAGCTAACCCATTGCTTCATCACAATTTCTCTGTATAGCTGGGTTCTTCAACCATTACTCCTTCGAGGACAGCCAGAAACCTAGGAGTTGTGATGGATCATCAGTTAATTAGCAGATTAGAGTGTGGCACCAGGTGTCTTCAATATTAAACCTTTTCACAATATTCTTATTTTGAGATACTACATTTAGGATTTTCCTTAGTTGTCAGTTATAAACATCAAAATGAAAAGAAATAAATGTTTGAAACATATCAGTCTTTGTGTAATGAATGAATATAATATACAAGCTTCACTTTTTGAATGGAATTAGTGAAATAAATCAACGTTTTAACAATATTCTAATTATATGACCAGTACCTGTATTCTTTTCTGCAAACCTTCATCAACAGCCAAAAACAAAGAATGAATACATGTTGCACGTTAAACTCACAGCGTTTTTGCAAAGCAGCATTTACTGTAAATCGGGTCACTGCAAACAGTCAATAAGCTGCTTAAGTGTAAATTAACAGTGCTGCTGTTTACTCTGAAATATGCAAGACAACAAGCAACTTTTAATGAAGAGTTCTGCTTGTCCATCACTCATCTCAATCACCACTTTTCATGAGAATTTATACTAACTCCTAACTATACTACATTCCTTCCCTTGTTAAAATTTAAGTCTACAACTTAATTTATTTACTTAATAAATAATCAAACACACACACACAAATAATTTATTCTTATTTTCTTTTCATGCTAAACAAAGAAGGGTTTTAATTAACTAACAAAACTATTACTTCAAGTAACCATATCCTTGATTTCCATTACACGAGAGTAGATGTTAAAACTTCATGCTGATTTGAACTTGGCTCTCGCCAAGATAAGCACCAACTAAGACGTAGCTTTACAGTAAACTAATGTGATCCATATGTGTCTCCATCCATTTATGTTTCCTTCCATATGATGATAGATATCCTTCTGTTTGGTATTGACGGCTGAAGTGTAATGCTGGCTCCAGGGATCAGCTTATTTCCTGGCGCATCAGCACATACAACGGCTGCGATGCTGGCTCCGGGATCAACCATATTGCGGCCTCCCCAGCGCATCACCATGACAACTGTCTGGATTGAGCTAAGTAGGGTACATCTCTGGGGTCTTCAAGTGGGCACCTTCCATCCTCAGTGTTTCGTCGACTAGCCCACGACACCTCAAGAGGGCTCGACGGTGATGCTGGCGTCCCAGCATCACCCCCCTCCGTCCCCCACTCAACTCAGCCCAGCTTACTTTCCTGTACATCAGCGATTCTTTCTTTCTATTGTGCTTGAGATCCCCAGCCAGAATCTTTTCGTCTCAACCACAGCCAGTTGCTGCTCCTCTCTGCTGCTTCAGCTAAGTTCTTCACTGTGCGACGCAACTCTTGGCCGCTGAATCCGACGTCTCTGAGAAACCGGGTTGTAGAGTGTGCCACAAATCCTCGACAACCCACTTCCACTGGGTAAACCCGGACTCTCCATCCTCGCTGTTCCGCTTCAGTGGCTAGTTGAGCATACCGCAGTTTCTTCCTCTCATACGCCTCATCTACAGCATCCTCCCATGGCACTGTTAACTCTATCAGGTGAACGAGGCGTGCTGATCCAGACCACAAGACAATATCTGGTCGAAGGTTAGTGGTGGCAATCTCAGGTGGAAAAATAAGCCGTTGACCAACATCTGCCAGCATTTTCCAGTCTCTAGCAGCTTCCAGTTGTCCTGGGCGAGAATTGGTTTTAACACCTTTTCTTGGTGGTTGCTCTCCTGGGCGTAGGAATGTTGTCTTTTGGGTGTAATGTTTTGATGGAACAGGTGGCAACTTATTGGTCATGTTACGCTTGTCTTCCAATGCTAAGGCCAAACATCGCAGCACCTGGTCATGGCGCCAAGTAAACCGTCCTTGGCTAAGAGCCACCTTACATCCTGTCAAAATATGCCTTAATGTTGCAGGTGATGAACACAAAGGACATGAGGGATCCTCTCCTACCCAGATGTTTAGGTTCTGTGGTGATGGGAGAACATCATATGTTGACCTGATGAGGAAACTGATCCTGCTCTGTTCCATTGACCATAGGTCTTGCCAGCCAATCTTGCGTTGTTCCACACTCTCCCACCTCATCCATTCTCCCTGCTTGGCCTGGGAAATGGCCTTTACACACCTCATCCTCTCCTCCTGCTTTTGCACCTCGTTGACTACCAACTTCCTCCTTTGAGCTGGGGCTGCCTTGTGCCATGTAGGAGGAGCTGAACTGAGACCAAGACCCCCTCTTCCATGCTGAACTTGCCCAATGATATCACCAATTCGAAGGGCAGCCTTTGCATCTTGCACAGCTTTCTTTGCCGCCCACTTTCTTCCAGTTTTCAACACAGGTGCTGCTTCCCTTACGCATTTGTCGCGTGACTCTACTAATGTCATTTCCAGTCTGACCTTGGCGCACTTAAATTCCTTTACCATAAAGTCCCACTCTGCTGAGGCAGCGTGGAACTCCCAACCATTTCCTGATGTATGAACTGATTAAAGCTTCCAGCTTCTCTACTGTTGTCAAAGAAACCTCATACACAGTCAGTGGCCACAGCAACCTCGGCAGTAGACCAAACTGAAAGCACCAGAGTTTTAGTTTGCCTGGTAGAGCGCAGCTGTCTATGCTCTTCAACCCTTCCACTGCTTGTTGTCTAACTTCTCCCACTCGAACTGTGTCCTTTAGATCCCCGTCGTACCATCTCCCAAGACTCTTCACTGGCTTCTCAGACACTGTTGGTATTGCCTCACCATTAATGAAGAATGTTTTATCTACTACTTTGCCTTTGATTATAGAGATGCTCCTTGATTTAGTGGGCTTGAATTGCATTCGTGCCCATTCAATATTATTGGTTAATTTGCCCAATAAACGATTAGTGCAGGCTACTGTTGTAGTCATGGTTGTCATGTCATCCATGTATGCTCGAATTGGTGGTAGTCGCATTCCAGAAGCCAAGCGCTCTCCTCCGACTACCCATTTTGATGCCCTAATGATTACTTCCATTGCCATGGTAAAAGCCAGTGGAGAAATGGTGCATCCTGCCATTATTCCAACCTCTAGGCATTGCCATGTAGTGCTGAATTCTGAAGTTGAAAAACTAAATTGCAAATCTCCAAAGTAGGCTTAAACTTGGTTGGTTTCTTCACAAGACGACCACCGTCTCATGTTTAAATCTTCTGTATTCAAGTTCAAATGGGCTGTCTTGTTCAGAAGGACTTATCTAGTGCTTTTGAAATTTGAGTTCAACTTGCTTTGCTCCATGTTCACAATGTGGACTACAATCCCCACTTTGAAGGAATGATCCTTTGCTCTGTTTGTTTTATCTGCATAGTCTTTCATTTTCTCCTTGTACAACTGATGAAGTATTTTGACTTTTTGTGTGCTGTTTTCTTGTAACTGGTCCAAACTTGGCAACTTTGTTCTAATATCTCTAGAAAACATGAGAAATGCTGGAGTTTCTCCTGAAGCATGATGAGGAGTGGCACGGTAAGAATTTTCAGAAGCTCCTCTTTGCACTTTTTATTTTCACACTTGCACACTCCAAATGCCATTCTGAGGTATTGATGGAACCATTCAATCTTCCCATTACTCTTAGGATAATAAGGTGAAGCACGTATGTGCTTAATACCTCCATTCTTAAAGGGTTAGTTCACCCAAAAATGAAAATTATGTCATTAATTACTCACCCTCATGTCATTCCAAATCTGTAAGACCTCCTCCGTTCATCTTCGGAACACAGTTTAAGATATTTTAGATTTAGTCCGAGAGCTTTCTGTCCCTCCAATTAAAATGTATGTACGGTATACTGTCTATGTCCAGAAAGGTAATAAAAACATCATCATAGTAGTCCATGTGACATCAGAGGGTCAGTTAGAATTTGTTGAGTTATCGGAAATACATTTTGGTTCAAAAATAATAAAAATCACGACTTTATTCCGCATTGTGTTCTCTTCCGGGTCTGTTGTGAGCACGTTCACAACACTGCAGTGACGCTGCAGTCGACAAATTCCTCTGAATCATCTGAATCATTCTCTTGCACATTTCTCTTTAAATCCTGATTCATCTCTATATATACGTTTTCTGTTCTGCATCTTTTTTTTTCGACACATCCTTACAAAGTGACCGATTTTCTAAGAGTACAGGCATTTTTCTTACTTTGCTCCGTATTCATTTGAATTGTGCGTGACCAACCCGCTTCAGTTGCTGTATGCAAGTATACTGTTTAGGGAAGTGGACTTGACAGTCTTTCAAATTGTTTGACTGCTCTGACACCATCTTTGACTCTGCTTGTGCTTGCTAAGATATGTGTGCTCTTTAATGCTTTATCCAAAGTTAATTGGATAAATTTTGCAACAATTTATCATGCAGCCATTTGTCTGCTCATTTCTACCAGTTGATCTGTCAGCATATTGGACTCCAAAGCTCTGAACTTGCATGTTTTGGCCAGCTCTCTTAATGAGTTCACAAGTGATTCAACTGTCTCTTCCGATGATTGAGCTCTCTGTCTAAATTTATGACCTTCCATGACAACATTTCTCAGAGGAGTGAAGTACGCATCCAATAACATCCACAGCCTGTTCATATGTATTTTTTTATACCTTGAAAATTGGTGAATATCCGCTGTACTGGTGCTCCTATACAATTCAGCAATGTAGCTCATTTCACCTTGTCCTCTGCTTCTGTTAATCCACTCTCTATATTGTAAGGAAGTGTAAAACTCTTTCCACATCTTATACTCCATGTATAAATCCACAACTAAGAGGTTAAGTGGTTCAGGCAGCATTAACTGTGAGAGGCCATTGCAACATTTTTATGTTCTGATCTCTTTCTATTCAAAAGTCTGTCTAAATGGCAGATTTCCCTTTTTGATAATCGTTGCCAAATTTGTAGTGATGCCTGTGACGAGTGGGGCGGGCCCGAGAGCCATGGGAACGGAGCGATGCCGTTGGAGTGATTGGAAATGAGCGCTACTTACCGGTCTCGATTATCACGGAGGAAATCCAGAAGGATAAAGGAGGAGTTACTACAGTGAAGGACGAGAGAGGACCATGCCTGGGTTTTATTCTTTGTTTTTTTGTTTGTGCGTGGCAGTCATCCATGACGGGGTTCCCGCCTCCTCCTTGCTGTGACTACAAAGGTTTTTACATTGTTACATTAGTGCCGAAACCCATGAGGAAGGAGGGACATGCTGCTGAAGATTTTCACCCAACAGAAGAGTTCAACCAGCTGGCGAGGGGTCTTTGGCAGCATGTCCCTCCTTCCTCCTGGGTTACGGTGCCAATGTAACACCATAAAACACCTTCATAGTCTCGGGAAGGAGGAGGCGGGAACCGGCGAACATTCAAATAAAACTTTAATTACAAAATAAATCACAAAACAGCGCGACAGCCCCCTAATGGACGGCTGCCGCGCACAATCAAAACCAAACCACAACATAAAACCCAGGCCTGGTCCTCTCTCGTCCTTCACTGTCATAACTTCTCCTTTATCCTTCCGGATCTCCACCGTGGGACTCGAGACCGGTGAGTTGCACAGGTGTCGCTCATTTCCAATCACTCCACCGGCCTCACTCCATTCCCACGGCTCTCGGCCCTGCCCCACTCATCACAATGTAACACTCAAATAAAAGAAAAACATCGTTGGTAGTTACTTTTAAAGCAACTTTTTAATGAACAGAGTTCTGCTTGTCCATCACTAATCTCAAACACTTCATCTCGCGCTTCTCGTACATACTTGTACATTCTCATGAGAACTACAACTATACTACACCATCAAAACATCTAAAAATCAGCAGGTTATTGTAAAAAAAGAAAAATCCAGTAATTACAATTACTGATGAAACAATTATATTTATATTATTTATTACCTGAATGGAGCAGTTAAGAGCATGTGAGAGTTTGTGTAACTCCTTTTCCACACGTTGGCAGATGGGGCAGTGATCGCCATGTAATGCAACACTATTCACCAGCAAAAAACTGTGAAAAAAGAAAACAAATATATAATAAAATAATACAGAGAACCAATTAGATATTTCTGTTTAATTTCATTTTTGAGCAAGTGTATAAATCTTCACAAAACAATGACAAAGCATTGAAATGCTTAATACATTAAAGCAGGGGCAGACTGGGACCAAAAGGTGGCTGTTTTGATGTAATTTATTAATTGAATATTTAAGTATACAGTTTGGGGATTTTAACCAATAGGGCAACTGATCCTCCTTTGAAAAAAAAAAAAAAATCCGTGCAGCAGCAGTTCATTTAGCGACTCCTATTAAGCAATACATGCTCATCATCACGACTCAAACATTCTCCTAGAACTCACACTTTGCATTCAGTTAACAGATCCATACGAATCATGCATGAAATAGAAGTTTATAAACTCAAACGATAGCTTTATGTGCTTTACAGATGAACTTGAAGTCTTTATGTATTCAAGATGTTCAATAATAGATCATCTTTGGGTAATATCTCGGTAATACAAGTTCATGATCCGATTCGTGAACAGTGTAGTATTATCCTTGAACAGTCCATTTCAGTAAAAGAAACCAACACCGCATTCCACAGTTCAGAACGATTCCCCATCGAACCATTAGTGTGTCATAAAACACAGTCATGGTGCCAAGATGGCTAAAGGAGATGTCACCCCCCTCTTCTCTTCTTGTGCCTGTCTAATCTCATACCAGCGATATCAGGACAGCAGGAAAAGATTTCTCTTTGTTCCCCAAACTTAAGACCAAATGACCAAGAACCCCTGTGGTGACCCCAATGCATAAATCCCCAGCCTTATCAGGAATCAGGAAGGATGCTAAGGCATTCCTTTGGCCCAGGATCACCAAAAAACCTTAAACCAGGGAACACCTCCTTGCTGCAGCTGTAAATTCCAGAGACTTTGTCTCCACATTTAAATTTAACCCACTTGTGGTTTAATACAAACAACGGTCTCAAAATTGCTTCCAATAAGCTAAATTGATTACCAGTTTTTACCATACATATATTTTAAGTATCATGTATGTTTTACATAACCTGTGGAATTATTTCTGTGTGTTTAACTTTCATTACAGCCTATTCGTAGGGTTTTCTACCTCAGTTATAGGAACTAATCACCAGAAGTTGCCTCATACATGTGTATTCTTTGTATTATGCATGCTTTATATTACTCAAGTTAATTTTTGTGTGTTAAACACTTATCACGGCTAAATCCTTATTTACCTCCACCTCACCCTTGTCAAAAAATCCTATTGGAATTTCACTTTGTCCTATTGGATCTTACTGGATTCTTAGAATCCTATTGGACATTCTGATTGATTTTAATGGAATTTCACTTTGTCCTATTGGATCTTACTGGATTCTTAGAATCCTATTGGACATTCTGATTGATTTTAATGGAATTTCACTTTGTCCTGTAGGATTTTATTTGTTGTTTAGAATATTATTGGACATTGTGTTTAATTTAATGGGATTTAATTTTTTCATGTGATCTTTTATTGATTTGTATTGGACATTGTGATTTTTAAATGGAAATTCAATTGGTCCTGTAGGATCTTATTTGATTCTGTTAATTACTTTTTAAGAGTAACTTTACTTTTTTAGAGTAGCACTGTGTGTGTGTGTGTGTGTGTACTTGTAACCCATAAAAATGCAGCCTACATATACACAAATATAAAAAAATTTAATTCATAATACAGTAAGGCAAATATTTTACATGATATAATATCCAAATAAGTTAAAATGTATTACATGTGACTAAGAATTCATAGAAACACAAACTTCTTTAATGGTATTGCCGTGCCGCTTACCCTTTAAGAAATCCGAATGTAGTGCGCGTGACACTGTAGTGTGCATAATTTGAACGGTCGGTAACGGTCAGGTGAGGAAGCTGAGAAATCGAGTGATTAACGTTGTTTAACTTGTTAAAAGTTTATTGAAAGACGCTAAAAAGGAAGAAATGATACTTATCTGAGCTGCATCCCAAACAAACCATTTTGGGTGAAGTAACTATATCTGTTGGTGAGTTGTTGATCTCGTTACTGTAACGTTATCTGCTGATTAGTACAGGAGTCTGCCATTACATAGCAAAAGCTAATTTAACAACTGATATTAATGAAATATTAATGTATGCCGTTTATAATAAAATGTAATTGTGTAAAACACTGAAGTAGCGAGTACAAAATGCTCTGCTTTACGGTTTTGTGTAGCGCTTTATTTGTATTGATGGATTAATATGTTCTGTTGTGCAGGTCAGGTTTTATGTTCCAGTTAAAAAGTTTGACATGATACAGTTCTCCCGTGAATCGTGATATGTGTGTGTACATGGAGAAGACACGCATGACAAGAAAATAGATGGCGAGCCTTTGTCAGTGAGAGGACCTGTTACCATACTGTTGTATTTACGGAACTTCCGCATAAAGATAAGCCAATACTCGTAAACTTCCGGTACATAAACATCTCCTGCCTAGTTCTTGTCAGAAATTCTTCAAATCTTCATAAATAATGATAGCATAACAATAATTATAGATGATGGCATTAACATACAGTTTTATGTTATTTAACATCACATAATTGTATATGCCAAGCCTAGTAATCCCAGGCGATTACCTAGACACGTAACTACATTGAAATGCTGACAACTAAACACTATTTTATTTTTACACACTGTTTATAGGCCAGTGGTTCTCAAAATTTTATACCAATTACATGCATTAAAATTCAGTAGCGTAGTAGGCCTAACTATTATTATATTTACTGTTGTCAGCCACTTTAACATTGTTAATATATATTTTGAACATTAACATTAACACTACACTGTGCTTACAAACAGGTAAATAAAAAAAACGGAAATAATGATTAAATTAAAATGTGTTGTACATGTTAAATAAAAACTGTATTGTACTTAATCTTTATTTGAGTAGAGTTGTTTTTACATTTAAAACTGAAAGTGTAATTTAAGTTATTTTCGGGGGTTATCAGGAGAAAATGACTCATAACGCGTATACGCGTTAATCGACTCATGAGGGTTAAATTACCTCATTTCTTGGTTTGGATTTCCAACTAAGCTACATCATGACCAGGGTTGAGAATTTGAGAATGACCTCACCAACTGTCAGGAATGAGCCATTCAAGAACTTTTCCATATCGCCCTCAACGCAACTCTGTTGAGAGGTTTAATAGAACACTGCTCCAGATGATGAGAACACTTGCAGAGAAGAAAAAGGGAAAATGGAAGGAATATCTACCACAGATTGCACATGACATGAAGTGACAGGATAGTGTACATTTTATGTACTCTATGGACAACACCCAAGATTACACATTGATCCTGTGTTCAAAGTGACCAATGGAAAGAAAAGTAACGATCCAAGAGGATCAAATGGCAGAGCGAATGGCAGAAGCTTACCGAATTGCCTCAGAGAACAGAAAATTGTACTATGAAAGGAAGTCCAGAGGACTTGTTCTTCAGCCTGGTGACAGCGTACTTGTGAAAAACCTAAGTGAGATTGGTGGACCAGGAAAATTTAGATAATTTTGGGAGCAAATTCTGTACATTGTCAAGGAGCGGATAAATGATGGACCAGTCTACCGAGTGGTCACAGAGATGGACAGCTCAAAATAAAGAGTTCTACACAGGAATCTGCTGCATCAGGTTAATGATTTACCAGTAGAAATACTAGAGGGAGCATCTAATCAGAAGTCCAAGAGAAATCAAACAAGACAACAAGATGAGATTGGATCACACTGTGACTATGATAGTAATGAGGAACAGGATGACAAGAACTACTTTTGGTTAAGGGTACGAGACACGCGAGAGAACGACCAAAGACTCAACATTAACAAACCTGGTGAGGAACCTGGCTGTGATTCTCCACAACAATACCATACACAACCTGAAAGAGAAAGAAAAAGACAGGACAGAGACCCTGGGAGCACAACATAGAGAGAACAAGAAACCTACCCGTGATACTCTGCGATGACAATCCTGTGAACAACCTGAAAGAGAAAGATCAAGAAAACAGACAGAGATTTGGAGAGAACAACCTACAGAAAATTAGAGACTTACCTGTAATCTTCCTGATTAGAATAAACTTACCTGTGAAAGACAAGTGACATGGGCACGAACTGAAGAAGATGAGTTACAGCTTGAGGGAGAATGTAGTCAGATAGATGAAGGTGATAGACCTAAGCAAGAAGTCTTTAAAATACCTATCTTGGCTTCAGATGAAAAAGAGCAAATAAGCCTTGTCCGAAGAGCCACACATGACATTAACTTATGAAACACTATGTCAGATAACAATTGATAACAGATAATATATCCGACAGTAAACAGTTTGGAGACTTATGAGAAAAATCAGACACTGTACTGGGGGTTATCATCGTTCCACATTACACCTTAAGTTAGTGCAACTTATCGTATCCTTACACCACAAGTCACATTTCCAATTTGGGTACCTCCCATGACAATCGATTACTAGAAGAGCGAAGATAAATGAGGTGTTATGATGAAAGATCATGTTGGCAGGATCCATCTTTGTTGGGGAGTGTGTGATGTTTTTTTTTTTATTAATAATATTTATTTATTTATTTATGAAGAGTTTATTGTGCACACAGTCATCTTTCAATTGTCACCAGTAAAGACTGAGTTTGAATCAATACAGCCCTGGCCACCAGAGAAAATATGCTGTGGGTTACCATGGTGCTGCACGTTGTGTTTACCTCAGACACTACCATAGACAGTAAAAGAAATGGACACAGCGACCCCATTGGATTCAACAGAGAAAAATGAAGTCAATTAGATGCAAGCACTTCCTGGGGGTCGGGCCTACTGCGCAGACTCAAACTGAGCTTGATGATGTAGATGTCACGTGAGCAACCTGTAAGTCTTCTAACCGCTGTGCCAAGAGAAATCTGAATCACCCACCGAATCTTCCAGAGAAGGCGAGCGTGAACAGGAGCAAATTTTGGTAAGTATTCTGATTAATTATCTCCCTTGACTTTATACCTCCATGTCCCCATGATAGCCTCATAGACAGTAAAAGATTACCTACGAGCTTTCTTCCCTGTCCATACGGTAATTTCTCTACTGTGCGACAGAGATTCGCTGGTTATGACGCAATCGTTAGCCTATTTTTTACAAAAACTGCTTCTATGGGAACATAACGTAAGATACAACTTAATGGAGCCTTTTATACATTTTCGTGTTTCTTTAGAAATAATTAATGGACAAATGGAGTCTTTAAACGCCTCAGATGTAAAGTTATTTGCTGTCAAAGTGACGCAAAAATGAATGGGAGTCAATGGAATGCTAACAGCAGGTGGGGGTCCGCTAGCCAATGGCGGCACCCAGGGGTGCTTCAAAAAAATATGAAACCCTGCCCCCCTGGACACTACCAAGCTGCTCCTGTGGAAAGACACTTTGCATGTGATTTTGTTTCTCCTGATAATTGGGGTATGTTCTCATTAAAAAAAATAAATCAAAAAAATAAAAGGAGAACATGTGTCATAATGAATGTAAAAAACATAATGGTACACATTTCCTATGTGTCTGAAAGCACTGGTTAGTTTATTAGAGTCATCCAGATGAATGTCCTAATAAAATGACATTTGGTTAGAGCTATATATATATATATATATATATTAGGGGTGTAACGGTACGTGTATTCGTACCGGACTGTTTCGGTACAGGGCTTTCGGTACAGTGCACGTGTGTACCGAATGACGGAATGCAATATTTTGTGCGTGGAACATAAGTAAATTTTCGTGTTTCCAAACGAACATATTAAGTGGCGGAAGTCTCCGCGTTCAGCGCAAATCCCGCCCTGCAGCTAAGACCAGGCTGCGACCTTGCAGAACACGTCCTGGAACCCCTGACACTGGGGAGGAATAGGAGTGACATGCGGTGAGTCTGGGCTTTCCACTGAGGTGGAGCAGATGGAAAGGTTGGTTTGGACTGAAATAGGGACGGGCAGATCCTTTAGACATTGCTGCATACACTCCGCACTCCACTTGTGGATTTCTCCAGACTTCCATGTAGTGGTGGGTTGATGTTTGGAGAGCTGGGGTATCCCAGGATGATGTTCACGACAGCCTCCTCCAGCATCAGTAGCGAGATCCGTTCAGTGTGGAAGGACCCATTATGTAGAATGACCTCTGGCGTGTGGTGCCACACCAGCCCCTTGCCCAGTCGCTTTCCTTGGACCTTGGTGATCTGGTAGGTGCTGTCATTTTTGCACTGGGGAATTTTGAATCCAGCAAGGCTGCGTGAGGAAATTACTTTTTCTGATGAAAGAATTGGTTTTGATACATCTACATGAGGAATGCAAGATACATCTGGAGGGATTTGGATAGTACTCACCGCTGGGCGTGGTGGACGAACAGGGCAGGTGCGGAGCTGGTCCTCATTGGATCCACAGTAGAGAGAGAGGCCATGGGTGAGTCGACGGGACCATTCCGTGGAGGATAGATGGTAATTATCCGTGATCATGGGCTCTGGTGCTGGAGATGTAGAGGCTGGGTGAGGCAGTTGCAGTGAGTACGGATTCTATATGATAAGCGGTTAGATGTAGAGAGATGCAAGTATGCTTTAGGAGGTAGCTTTCGAGACCCACGGCATCCTCATAGATGGACATCTGTTGATGTAAGACAGGGTACAGGCCTCAGTGGAAGACCGAAAGCAGAGCAGCCTCATTCCAGTAGCTGCTGGCAGCAAGGGTGTGGATGCGAATCATGTACATGTGGATTGATAAATCCACTTGCTGTAGTTGGAAAAGCTCATCATGCACTTGTCGTAGCACTGAGGTTTTTACTCACTCCGAGAATGCTCCGTCAGGAGCACAAATTATGCCAACTTATTTAATTAAACATAAATAGCTTTACAGATATGTGGATCACATACAAAGTTTAAAATGGCGATGGACGAGTCGGACAAGCAGGTTAAAGCATGTTGCAAAGTTGTACAGTTTGTTTATGCTCTAAACTAATGTGCTGCTACTTTGCTGCATGCGGACAAAGCACACAAGCTCGCACATAACATACAGATCGTGTGCATACATTCAGGAATGAAGAAAAACAGAAAAGTTACAGCATATTCTTTCTGTTTCTGAAGTGACTACCCACAGCTTTGCCATAGTAGAGACGCTGCACAGACAAGTAAGCTAAGCAAGTTAAGCAGTCATTTAATCTGGACTTGGGCTAATTGTAATGTTTCAATAAACCATGTTAAAATATTTCTTCTAGTATTATGCATTTATTTTTTGTTTAATATAATTTCTGAAACAGAACTTTTTTTTCAAGTATATTGAAATAATTTATCCGTGGAGTGAAGGTGAAGAGGTGTTTCTGATCAGTGGAGCGAGGAGCGGGAAATAGTGAATCCAGGGCGGAGTTGGAGCAGAGTGATTATTGAATGCTTGAAGCACGGAGGGGAAATTGTTGCCACTCCACTCCCGCTCACATACTCTGACACCTGCATACAAATCCTTCCCAGTTATGCAATTTATTGGTCAATTTTGGTAATTTCACAATTTACCAACATAACTATAATGTTTCAACTTCATACTTTCTTATGGAATTTTTATTTATTTATTTATTTCAAGTAAAGTAATTTTCAAGTCAAAGTCTTGCTTCATAAAAACAGAATGTTGATTGTTGTTTCTTTGACTGCACATTCTTCAACCCACATTTGGGTTTCAGCCAACAAGGGCTGTGGCATAGCACAGAAGTGCAATAAGCAATAACGGGTCGGCTTTAGTCTTGGGGTAGCACACTCACTTTACACATATTTGTTGCCACCTGTTTTTGCAGGTGTTTAACCGACTTGTAAAAGTCAATATACTGATTTGAAACTATCCTTTTTTTTAAAAAAAAACTCTTGTCTTATATTCAGAACAATATGGTAAATAATTTGAGATTAAATACAGATCAAGGTAATGAATAACTTGAAATTTTCCTGGACATAAATGCAGCATTTGACACTGTTGGTTTCAAAATATATACAACAGAAAGGCAATTTTTGGTGACTGTACAGTAGGTAGACAACCAAAATGTGTAATTCCTCCGCGCGTACCAAGTTAGTCGCGTTAAAATCATTCGCGAAAAACTACTGCTAGGTGGCGCAAAGGGACAGATTGCGGACTGAATGTAATTGTAAAATTAAAAGAAGACATAAAACAACAATAACATTATAATATGAACAATAACATCGTTAAAAGTGTCACAGTGTCTTGTCTGTGTATCCCTGGGTGTCCACTAGTGGTCTCACTTCCCCATTTATTCACCCCACTGCAGGCACTACATTTCCCACAAGCCTATGTCCAATTCATCACTGTTAATTGCACACCTGTTAATTGCACTCAGCTGACTCCTTGTTTTATGTCACCCTGCTTTCTCGTGTTCCCTAGTGCTTTTAATGTTTCTTGTTTTTGTGAATACTGACCTTTTGCCTGTCTGGACTACGATTATTGGATTCTCCCTAATATACACTGCAAATTGGATCTCTCTGTTTGTGTGTACGTTTGTGACAGAAAAACTCCATCATGCCCAGATCCAGCAGTGTGGGATTTCGTATCTGTTCTCCAGTCACCATGGAGGAGCGGAGGGGGAGGCTCTTGAACCTAACCACCCTCCATCCAAAGGGGAGTGAGTTGGGTGGTTTTGCTCAGATTTTTTGGACAATGGCAGTAGGGCTGGGGTATAATGATGAGGCACTTAAAGACTTATTCAACGCCTGCCTGGATGACCTTTGCCTGAGTGGGAAGGGGCTGGACTTTTGGGGGTTCACCAGTTACCTACACCATTGTCCTCAATGGGATACACTGACCACACCCATCTCTCCAGACATGATGGCTGACTCTATGCCGGTGTCTCCAGAAAAGATGGCCGCCAGTCCAGAGCCACTGCCTAAGATGGCCGCCAGCCCAGCGCCACAGCACAAGATGGCCACCAGCTCAGTGCCACGTCACAAGATGGCCACCAGCCCAGCGCAACGGCACAAGGTGACCGCCAGCCCAGTGCCACTGTACAAGATGGCCGCCAGCCCAGCGCCACTGCACAAGATGGTAGCCACAGTAGACTTTCCAGACTCGAGTCATGTCCCCTTGGATGCTCCAGAGTTGAGTCAGGTCCCCGTGGTCCCTCCAGAGTCGAGTCAGGTCCCCGTTGACCCTCCAGAGTCGAGTCAGGTCCCCGTGGACTCTCCAGAGTCGAGTCAGGTACCCGTGGACTCTCAAGAGTCGAGTCAGGTCCCCGTGGACTCTCCAGAGTCGAGTCAGGTCCCCGTGGACTCTCCAGAGTCGAGTCAGGTCCCCACTGATTTCCCAGAGTCTAGTCAGATCACCATTGACCGTCCTGAGTCGGGTCAAGTCACCATTAACACCCATGAGTCAAGCAAAGCCACAGTTAGACCTCATGAGTCAAGTCAAGTCACTCTTGATCTTCATGAGCAAAGTCGAGTCATGAATGATCTTCATGAGCAAAGTCAAGTCACCAATGATCTTCATGAGCAAAGTCAAGTCACCAATGATCTTCATGAGCAAAGTCAAGTCACCAATGATCTCCATGAGTCAAGTCAAGTCACCAATGAACTTCATGAATCAAGTCAAGACACAGTTGATCTTCCTGAACAAATTCAGGTTACCAATAACCTTCATGAGTCAAGTCAAGCCACAGTTGATCTTCCTGAATGAAGTCAAGCCACAGTTGGTCTTCCTGAATGAAGTCAAGCCACAGTTGATATTCCTGAACCCAGGCAAATCACCACGGATCTACCAGAGCCTCGTCATGTCTCAGCTGAACTTCCAGAGCCTCGTCACGTCTCAGCTGAACTTCCAGAGCCTCGTCACGTCTCAGCTGAACTTCCAGAGCCTCGTCACGTCTCAGCTGAACTTCCAGAGCCTCGTCAAGTCTCAGCTGAACTTCCAGAGCCTCGTCAAGTCTCAGCTGAAATTCCAGAGCCTCGTCAAGTCTCAGCTGAACTTCCAGAGCCTCGTCACATCTCTGCTGAACTTCCAGAGCGCT
Source organism: Carassius carassius (assembly GCF_963082965.1). Taxonomy (NCBI): domain Eukaryota; kingdom Metazoa; phylum Chordata; class Actinopteri; order Cypriniformes; family Cyprinidae; genus Carassius; species Carassius carassius. The sequence goes on from NC_081789.1 coordinate 8,907,752, forward strand.
CGTCCTATCCTGTCATGTCCATGTAGGCCATCCATGAACTCACCGCCTGCCCTGTCATGGCCATGGTGGCCATCTACCATCTCATCATGGCCACGGAGTCCATCCTTTACCTGTTCATGTTCTCTATTTCAGCCTTACCTGACCAGACTTGCTCTCCTGTGCCATCGACCCCACTGTGGTGATTCTCTGCTCCGCCCTGGTGGGCTTCTGTCTCATCCACACGGCTGTGATGGTCCTCTGCTCCGCCCTAGGGGGTTTCTGTCTCGTCCACACGGCTGTGGTGGTCCTCTGTGCCACCCTGGTGGGCTTCCATCTCGACCGCACGGAGGTGGTGGTCCCCTGCGCCGCCCTGGTGGGCTTCTGTCTTATCCGCGCGGCTGTGGTGGTCCTCTGCGCCTCCCTGGTGGGCTTCTGTCTCATCCTCACGGCTGTGGTGGTCCTCTGCTCCGCCCTGGTGGGCTTTGGTCCTGTCTGCTCAGCTGGGGTGGTCTCCGGTTCCGCCAGTGTCGTGCCGGTGGGCTCCAGCTCCACCTGCTCCACCCTGGATTCCTGCCCTGTCGGCACTGCCCTGGACTCCTGAACTTTCTGATCAGCCCTGGTCTCTTTGTTTGTTTTTGTTTTTTTCACTTTGTGTATCTGTTCCCCTCTATGGACCTGGCCCTCCGTCCCTCCCCGTGATCCTCCACCAGTCCACCTCCCTCCTGGTCTCTTTGTTTTGTTGTTGTTGTTTTTTTTCCCCACTTCCCATCCCTGTTCCCCTCTATGGACCTGGCCCTCCGTCCCTCCCCCTGATCCTCCACCATTCCACCTCCCTCCTGGTCTCTTTGTTTTTTGGTTTGTTTTGTGTTCTGAAGAGCATCTGGTAGCTGCTCCTTAGAGGGGGGGAGGGGTAATGTCACAGTGTCTGTGTATCCCTGGGTGTTTACTAGTGGTCTCACTTCCCCCTGTAGTCATCCCACTGCAGGCACTACATTTCCCACAAGCCTATGTCCGATTTATCACTGTTAATTGCACACATGTTAATTGCACTCAGCTATTCCCACTTTCATCGTTTCACCTGTCTATATATACCCTGTTTGTTTCTATCAGTTTCATGGAGTCCTTGTTTTATGTCACCCTGCTTTCTCGTGTTCCCTAGTGTTTTTCGTGTTTCTTATTTTTGGACTGCTTTTGTGAATATTGACCTCTTGCCTGTCCGGACTACGATTATTGGATTCTCCCTAATAAACACTGCAAATTGGATCTCTCTGTTTGTGTGTACGTTCGTGACAAAAAGCCATTAAAAGTTGGATAGTCTTAGGCTACGGTCTCATCAAAGATCTTATGCTTGCTATTGTTATTAAACAGTCATAACATTACATTACATTATATATATATATAACTAATTCTTGAGATAGGGGACAAAAGTACTCTTGAAACGTGATAAACAAAAAATCGATACTACGTTATTTTGAATTAGATATCTACTTAAACACGCGTCTCATCTATTATACCATGAAAAGGAACAGGTTTTTTGTTTAACCACTTTTTGTTTTTTTTAAGAATTGTTTTTATTAACATATGCTCTTACAAAATGTAAATGTTGTGTAGGAAGGATCCACAGTTTGATACACAGAGTCATATTTTACAAAAGGAATATACACAAATGTATAACCTTACATACCATACAAGGATGACAATTTTCAATTTTTAAACATCAGAAGACAAAACAGGAAGAAAACAAAACACAAATGTTATACATACCTATATGAGGGCTCATACTAGCATGGTCAGTCAAGTCTAGGGAAGGCAGAATGTCTGTGAATGGGCCCCAGATTTCTCTAAAGGCTGCATGCTTCCCTCTCACAATATATACTATATTTTCGGGTGTGGAGTAAGACACAAACTCATTAATCCAATGTTTTACTGATGGTGAATTTTCAGATTTCCAGTTGATCAGAATATTTTTTTTTACTGCAGTAGTTCAGTAGTAGTTCACATTAATAGAGCTTGTGTCGCCCAGGATCCATAGTTTTGATCTAGAAGATCATCATCGGTCGTTTTACATCTCTGACATTTGGAGAAAATGTTGCTGTCAATTTTATGTAACCTGTAAGGATTGTAGTATGTCCTATGGAATATATTCAATTGAATTTGCCTGTGTTTTGTGGAGGTTAGCACAGTCTGTGCTTGTTCCAATAGATGACGCCAATCTGCCTCCTCATAAACACAGGCTAAATCTTTTTCCCATTTCCCTTTTGTATATGTTTTATCATAAACCAGTAACTTTCCATTGATGATGCCATATATAGAAGATATTATTCCTTTCGATGATCCGTGTAATTTGTTACATATGTGAGATTCAAGCTGAGTTTCTTTTGGGATATATGGGAATGTTTCCTTGGATTTCTCCTTAACCCAGTCTCTAATTTGTAGGAATTTGAAGAAACTATCTTTGGGAAGGTTGAATTTTTCATTTAGTTGTTGAAAGTTAGCAAAAGTATCATCAATGTATAAGTCAGCAAATGTTTGGATTTCTCTTTCCCTCCACCCCCGCAACATTGAGTCAGCTATGTTGTGTGAGAGGTTAGGATTACCCCACAAAGGCCCTTTTAAGAAAAGAAATACTTGTGTCGAGAAGTGAGTGAGATTCTTGTCAAGCAGCAAATGTGTTCAGTATTATTGAGTTGTTTGTGAGTGTGGTTAAACCTTTTTTTTGTGCTTATGAATGGAATATCCTTTAATGCCATAGACTTCATCTCATGTTGTTCTACTGGGACCCATCTAACATCACTGTTCTATGCAAGCAGCCAGATCCAAATCGATCTGTACTGAGATGCAAGATAATAATTGTGAAAATATGCTTTGATGCGCTTGTTTGAAAACTTGTGATTAAAGTGGTCAAAAGCTGCAAAAGCACTTTGCAGACGCGGCGCGGTACGTGCGACGGTAGAACCACCGTTTTGGATGGCCACCCACTGTATTTCAAAGACATTAAATATTATGTAGTGTTTCAAAAGTATAAACTCTTGGGAGACTTTTATTTTCATTAAACATGCTCCCTTTAGGCAATATATTTCAGAAATATAACATGAATTAAAAAGAATTTGTATAATAATAATAATAATAACAATAATAATTATTATGTTATTATATTCCATTGAGATATTATTATTATGGTCCATTGAGAATGAGAAATTATGTTGTTAAACAACATATCTCATTACTAGGACATAATTTAGTGAAAACAATAATTTGTGTGTGGCAGCAATGTGTCACCGTTCTTTTCCTACCTTTTCTTGTAACTCGATAAAATCCATGGAAATGAACGTCAGTCTGAGATGTTTATTTCACAATCATTCTGAGCATTATTCCTACTTGCTGGCATTCCTATAAATCCATAAGTTGTTTTTATAGGTTAGGCTATTTTCATTCAATCCAGTGTAAAAATAGGCTAAGTATGTCTTGCATCCTTTAATGTTAGCAAACATTGCAAATAAGCTGCAATTTACGTTTAACTTTTCTTATCTTGTTGTTATGGTCAGGAAAAATGGAATCACATTACTATATGTTATAGCCTTTGAGCCAGATCAATAGATTATATACAGATGTTACTATAATAATTTTGTTAATGGTGATCAGCACCTAAATATGGTATATAATGTGGAAATTACTGGCTTTTGCCTTGGCATGACATCTCACTTTTTGCAGACAATGCAAAGGTAGAGTACAATAACTTCAAAATAGTGGTAAAAATCAAGTTTGAGATCATTTTCATTAAAACATCTAATTACCAAATTTCCAGTGTCCAACCTATAGTTAATTTTTTCTGGATGAATACAAATATTTAAAGCAATTTTTCTCCGTTTCACACTCGATTGCTTTTTGTAGGACAGAGTGGCAATCCTCTTGTTCTTTAAGTGGCCATGCCCTTAATTATGCAGAACTGTAAGGCTTAATATAATTTAAAAAGATGAGTTATAAAAAAATACACCCCGCTCACTGTTGTTATGAAGGGCAAAATTATCTGCATAGACCAAAACCACTTTTTGTACCAATACCTGTATAAAAATCTTGACAATTTTTTTAATCTAGTTAATAATTCTTACTTGACTCCTTTAATGGTGAGGATCCGTGCTGATGTCACATTAAACACTTGTTCAAACCGCTCCAACTTCTGCTTAGTCATTCTGCCAAAGGGACGAGAAAGACAAGGAACCACACCTTAGTCAAATCAGGCTGCGCGCACACACATATACACACAGACACGCTAAAAGTCCCTTGAATGTACAATGACCTGATACCACAACCTGTCTGTCTTGTATTTTTTTTTAAATAATAATAATAATCATCACATCAAAGTAAGAATTAAAATTAGCCAAAAAAAGGTGATTAATTTTAAATATCATTCAATACTGCAAATACTATAAATGTAATGTAATTTTTGTAATACCATAGCAATGAAAACATGCTTTATCATAAACATTGACTCATGGACAATGTGTGAGCATGAAAACCACACATGAACGACACATTTGCCCTGAAGGTTAATTGTAACCCTCAAACTCACTCGTGATGGAAGCCGATGTCATGATTTCCGATAAGAACCACAAGCTCTGTGTCACTAGGATGACGGAAGATCCGTTTAAAACGTCTGACGTCATCTTCCCAGTCCTGATTGGAGAGTTAAAGCACATTTTACACAGCATGTCTTAATGGCTGATGTCAGTGAGCAAAATATTAAAGGGGTGGCTCAGGTGTTGTTGTTTTTTTTTCTCTAGGTTTGATTGTGTTTATGGGGTGCAGTCTAACATGTATTAAAGGGATAGTCCACCCAAAAATTTAATTATGATGTTTATCTGCTTACCCCCAGGGTATCCAAGATATAGGTGACTGTTTCTTCAGTAGAACACAAACTGAGATTTTTAACTCAAACCATTGCAAATTTGTTAGTCCTGTTATGTCAGTGGATGAGAATCACAGCTTTGAGAGTCATAAAACATACACAAACAAAACCAAATTAAACCATGCGGCTTGTGATGATTAATTGATGTATAAAGACACAAAACGATCGGTCTGTTTAATTTTACCTCTGATTTTCCTATTATGAGTTCACAGCTGAATGGACATTTCACTCGCTGGCTGCAGCACATTTGCATATGCTGTACTGCTGGAATTCGTGATTGATTGACAGCAAATTTTAAATATTAAATGGAACGATAAAATAACGTTATTAACCGGTTAATGGCCATTTCAATTTTTCGATTCTGTTCGGAACTATAAAATATGATTTTGTTTCTGTTTCTGTTCCTGTCATAATTTCGTTCGTTTCCGGTTTTCGTTCCTTGAACCGGTTCAGAGCCCTGCAGTGCATTACTATCTCTCAATGCAGGACCATTGACACTCCCAGTTGAGATTGTAGATAAGAGTCAATGGTCCATTTGAGAGATAGGTGGCAGTAATGCACTTATAAGTCTGCAATCCGCTGTAAAGCAAGAAGACGACAACGACGCCTCATGCACATGCTGAAGAAGAATCGATGAATGTGCTCGGGAGAATTCAGACTTTGGGGTTAAAAAAAAAAAAGTATAAATCCAGTACAGTTTCTTGCACAGACCCATCGTTTTGTTTGTTTTATGACTTTCAAAGCCGTGATTTCCATATAAACCCGGTTCTGTCAACACTGCACTGGCTCCCTATCAAACATCGTATAGATTTTAAAATCTTGCTTATTACTTATAAAGCCCTGAATGGTTTAGCACTGAAGTATCTGAACAAGAGGATCGTGCACAACCTGTGCAAGCATGGCTTTTAATGCTAGGCCTATGTTTTTTTGTTGGTTGTTGTATCATAATACTAATGACGCTGTCATTTGTAAATGCTACTGCTTATGTTACCTTTTAATATATGGTTTTATCCTGAATAAAATATACTTGCATCTTTATTCAGTTTAAAAACTGTACACACTGATTTGATCAACTGTACCCTCCCATGGATTTGTAAATTATTCCCTTTATTTAGAAATCAATGCCCACTGATTTATCTAATGCAAAAGATTCTGAAAAATAAAAAATATATATATATTTATTTATTTATTTATTATCAAGATACCACCAGACAAAATACAGTCATTAACCCTCTGAGGTAGACAAGCTGATGATTTGTGCAACCCTCCTATTAGGGCTGCAATAAATGATTATTTTGAAAATCGATTAATCTAACGATTATTAGACTATTCGTCGATTATATAAACTAATCATCAGTTATTTTATTGATTCTACTTGCTGCATGAACTGCAACAGACGTCTACAAAGGATTGGGATTCTTGAAACAAAGTTACTTGCTGGACTTTCAAAAAAGATGGAACACACACATCATCATGGACCCCCTTAGCATATAGCCGATGAGCCCTATGAATCTAGTGAATCTCAACAGTTTATACCAAGTATACAGACTAATCGATGGCACAAACCCAAAGGTACTCATGGTAGATTGTCACAAGTATCTTGTATTGCTCCCATACCATCCTCTACCCCAGATACGGCTATGACAAAGCTTGCAAACACTGGTATTCTACCACCTCTATACAATTTAAGAACAGATTTAAAGCATTAATGAATGTGGGTGAGGAATCCCCAAATGTGACTGGACATGGATTGTATCAGCCAGCAGCTAACATCGCTACTTATAGGCGCTCAAGGTCAAGCAGACAGCGGCATTCAGCTCAGAGTGCAACCAAGCCCAGGACTCTTATAGTGGGCAACTCCATTATTAAAAACATCAGTAGCAGGACTACAACTACTTGCTGCTTTCCCCAAGCAACTGTCTCTGATGTGAACAACATCAGAACATTCTAATGAAGCATAAGACTGCAAATCCAATCATCATCCATGTGGGGAAGAATGATATTTGGAAAAAGCAGTCAGAACTCCTTAAACACTTTGAAACACTTCAAAGACTTGATGTTCAGTTGTTCATCAGTGGACCACTCCCAGCAAGGGGAATTAACATGTATAAAAGGAGTCAACTTCATTGACAACTGTTTAAACTGGATGACCTCCACTCAAACAAACTTTGAGTGATAAAGGACAATATCTATTTCTCCCTCCTTCATCCTCCAGTAGTGTATGGCAATCCACCAAAACTGATATAAAGTTCTGTCATCACTCATACTTTGTCCAGGTGTGTATGTGTGCCATTCAGAGTCATCATGTGGTTGACACATACCACACAGCCACAACAAGCACTGCTCATAGAAACTATCCTGGCTGATCCCTGCCAACAGAGCTCATCACAGACTAGGGCTGTCACTTTTTATTTGATATTCGAATATGCATTCGAACATGACGTGAAATATCCGTAATCGAACTATAAATAAAATATCCGGTTTTTAAAATGCCATGTGTAGCGCATTTTTTACAGTCTTAGACCGTTTGTTTTTTATTTTATTTATTTGACACCATATCACAGCCACCGGAAATACCAGAGCCAGAGCCCTGCTCACCAGACACAGTGTCCCTCTCTCCAGCATCTCCACTTCTAAGCTTCTCACAGAAAATGATGGAACTTGGAACGTGTATGCTGAACTGCTGTAGGTGAACCAAAAACAACTGATGCCATCTCTCAATGTTATGTGTCGGGTCCCCGCTATGATAGCAGCAACTTTCACAAATTTTTACAAAACAAGCAGGAACCCAGTGTGTCTGTAGCTTTCTCTATATCTGTTTTATCACATTATAGAAAGTCTAAGGCTTTCTCAAGCCATACGGCTGACCCATCTAAATCTGCGGCCTATTATGCATTCAAACTAAGATTGCTGTAGAGACAAAAAGTAATGCCTTCAAGTTAACATTTTTAAACATATAATAATTTTTGATCAGTGTCTTAATAATGAAAACCTAGATTTTATGTTTCTAAATGAAACATGGCATGACAGCTGCTGTGCAACAGGCCTCAATGAAATAGCCCCTCCTAACTTTACTTTTAGAAGTGTGTGAAGGTGAAGGTGTAGCTGCTCTATTTAAAGATATCTTTCAATGCAAGTGTCATTTGGTCAGTACTTGTATTTTGAATATTTAGGTATTGTGCTGAAAGGTGTTCCATGCATTCTGTTTAACATTATATAGAGGCCTCCAAAATACTCTCCAGCCTTTGTTGAAGAGTTCACAGAAATCAAAATTACAAAATAAATTATAACTGTTTTAAACACCTTTGACATGATTCAGCATGTGCATGGACCCACACACAATCGAAGACACATTGCAGATTTACTGATCTGATCACTTCTGTATTTTTTTGATATATGGATCCCTGCTACCACTGAATCTAGATGTATCTCTGTCTGAATGAGATTCATTCACTCATTATTAGCATGTAAGGGAAACAGGTCAATTTAGACAAAGGGAATCATTTAAGAATTTAAAGGGAATTTGGACAGAATCACTGTTTTATGGCTGATCACTGAGATGGCCAGCAATTCATAGAACGACACGAATAACTCTACCTCTAAGGGACAAGTCTCTTTTATCTTTTCAAAGGCAGGGTTAAAATTCAGGGAAAAATTTTGTTCCCCTTTCGAAATGAAGTAATTAACACAAATTTTTTTTTGTAGTGTTTTTTTTTTTTTTTACTATATACTATCCACAGATAAAACAGAGGATTTTTTAAAGACTATAATTTCATTTTTATATATATATATATATATCATGGTACAAACCCTTGAACATTAGAAAACTGAATAGTTTGAATTGCCTTATGTATCTGGCTCAATTTATTTTTATTAATTTTTTTTTTTTATATATAAAGCTGTATCATCCGCTAGTTGACTAATTAAAATACTTTTATCAGCCATATGAATTCCTTCTTGCTTACTAACCTTAATAAAATGACAGAAGGCTTGAGCTATAATAAGAAAGAGATATATGACCTCAATAAGGTCAGAGTAATCAATGAGGTCAAAAACATATGGCTTAGAGAAAATAAGGGCAAACAATTTATAATCATTATTAAGGCTGATAGGTCTTCAACTGTCTAAGAGAAGAGTGTCCTTTTTAGGTTTAGGTATTAAACAAAACTTATAATGGTGGTGGATGAGGAGATACCCCCTTACTATGTAAAGTGCTTTGAGTGCCTAGAAAAGCGCTATATAAATGTAATGAATTATTATTATTATTATTATTATTATAAGATTTTTTACAAATTTCTTTAGGATTTTCTAAGACAACCCCTCCAATATATAACTGACAAACATAATTATGTTTAGCCCTATTTATCTCAAGCAAAAAAAAAAAAAAATAGGAAGACATCTTTGCCTCGACCTTGTAAAAGCACCTTCTGCCCTTAATTTATACAACTTAATTTGCAAATCAACTAAACAGGTTTTCTGAATATTGGGCAAATTCTCAGGTAAGATCTTGGAAAAAGACAAGATTTCACTAACAATATTAGCTTCTTCAAGACATTTTATTTTAGCCAAATTAGCACTAAATTTTCTGAGGTAATTCACAATTTCATACAGATTTTAACAATTCCCAATTTAGACCAACAAAATGTTCTTGCTTAGCTTTGCTCCGATAAAAACCAGTAAGTTTTTTCAGCTCTGATCTAACCTCATTATGATTATGTAACGGACTGTTCATTTTCCAATAAGAAGAGCCCTTGTTAAACCTAGCATCAGGAGAAGACATCATTTTAATAGAAACGGCCTTAAGATCTGTTAATGGCATTGCAGAGATAGCAATATAAATATTCTATTATCAAAAATCTATTTGTGAATGTATAGATAAGTAAGCTTATCTTCCAAAACAAATAATAACTGATCATTCTCAGATCTAGAGATATACCCATAATAATTAACTCTAGTGAGGTGTGTTTGAATGAGAAATGTGAAAATATTTTCAGTAACTGACAACTTAAATTCTGCTCTGCACCCCACACAAACTGACTCCATTCCACAAAAGAGGACTGTGGCTGCAATGCATCCTCATTTGGATTGCTGTTAGTATTGCTTTTGAAATTTTTGCCAAAAAAAAAAAAAAAAAGATTGTGATTGAACTTTTTTTTACATTTATATTAGTGACCAATTAAACTTGACCTCACTGATTTACTGATCACATTGCTGTGTGTGTTTTTACCTTTTTTTATATAAATGAACACACACCCGGAGCAGTGGGCAGCCATTTATACTGCAGCGCCCGGGGAGCAGTTGGGGGTTCACTGCCTTGCTCAAGGCCACCTCAGTCTGTAAATTCACTTCCCCACCTACAATTCCTGCCGGTTCGAGACTCGAAACTCACAACCTTTGGATTACGAGTCTGAATCTCTAACCATTAGGCCAGGACTTTCCCACACCAAAATGTAGGCTTATCTTCACATTTACATCATGAAAGATACATAAGGAAATTTCCGAAAACTTTAGAATATGGTGTCAGTGTAGGACATGAGCATTGGAAGATGGGAGGTGGTGGTTAGGTTAAGCCGTGGGTAGCGATGTCCCCTTTTGAAAGTCTAGTTTAGGGCTCCCAAAATGCTTGGCCCTGCAGATTGTTATTCAGTGTTTTTCGCAGCTCAGAACTTGTTTATTGCACATGTTTTGAGTTTAGCGTGCATTTGAGAACGCAACAGCCACCGTTTAGGCTTTATTTTTCTTGGCAGATGATTACAGCACTTTACTAGATTTGTAGTGAGACACATTTTTGTAAGCATGATTTCACTGAAGCTCGAGTTTTCCATCAAAATAAAAGCTCTACTGTCGTTTTTGTCAAAAGCTAAAAAGTGCAGTATGAATTGACAGCCAGCGGCAGTCCAATTCAAAATATCTCTTTCAAGTGTAGAAATTTGGAAATGGGTATTGAAATTTCCTTACTTTACAGTACAGCAAAAATAATACACCTATGACATGTTCATTTTATTGTCAAATTATGCTGCCCACTGTTTTAATGGAAGGCAGGGCCGAAACGATTAACAACACTGTCAACAGTAAAACTACAAATATTTTGTTGTGGAGTAGTCGTTTGATCTCATGTGACCTAAAGCCTGGGACACACTAAGCCGGCCGTCAGCCAATGTCAGGCCATCAGTATGCATCTGTCAGGATAGTTTGTATGATGCTGTAACGGATATGCAGTTCAGCGATTCATTGGTTCTGAACTAATGAATCACGGTTCGTTGAATCTAAAACAATGCAAACCCAAAGCTTGTAGATTTTGAATTCAGGCATATAAACCCAACTCTCTCTAAACTAAATGCCTGGCCTGGCGCCAGCCTGGCTGGATTTAAATTATTTACGACACTCTGGACGAGAAATTCCACAGTGACGTGAGCAGCCTCAAAGGAGAAACAAAACACATTCCACAACACACACATAAGCACACACACAAGTTTGTGTGTTGCATAAAGTGGATAATCCTGTTAGGCGAGGATTATAATTTGCTGACTTGTAAATGTGAAATGTTTTTGGAATGAATCATGATTTGTAACCCTACCCTCCTGACCAGCTCATAAAACTTTATGATCCCACTGGGAAAACAGGACAGTTAGGTTAACTCTTAGAAAAGAGAATAGTACCCTTTTATTTTCTCAATGTATTCTAAATGTATTGAGTATTGCCTTTTTGTGCAGTAGATGTTTCCCCATATAAATTGGAGTATCTGCAGTTTTATCGTGTGTTAAAGGTCCCATGACATGGATTATTTCCTTTTCTTTAAATGCTTTTTTGGTGTAGTTATATTGTTAGTATGATTTTTAGTCATTTTTTAATTTAGAAATAAAAAGCATTTTTATATCCTGATCCTGATCGCGGACAATCTTTATTTGTTCACGCAAACAGAGGCGTGAACCAGTCAAGCCATAAGAACTGAAACCAGGAAGTTCCTCCCTCTCTTGCTCTCTTGCTCCTCTCTTGCTCTTCTTCGCGCTCTTGGTCCGCTCTTCTATCGCCGTTGATCTCGGCACGGTGGCTGAGAGAACAGCCGTTCTCATGGCTCCTTCGGGAGCTTTCATCTCCGTTGTTTTCATTTCTTTTACTTACTAATTTCCTCTCTACACGAGGAAGCCGAATTCTGAATCATTACGTTTGTTGGACCTTTCAAATATCATGCGATTCCGCAGCAGCCCCGAAAGACACGAAAGAACACGCCTAGCTACAAAGGACCACGCACGCTGGTCTGGCGAGTCACAAAGAGACCACATGCAAGTATCATTCTCTATGGAGATTTAAATGCTGCTTAAAGTTTGTCTATTACCTTTTCAAGGTGTTTTGATTCGTTGTTGTCTGTCAAGGGTTACTGTCTGTGAGTTTGCATAACTGAGCGTAATTCTGTGATCACGCCTAATTCTCTCACCTCTCTCTCTCATCCTCTCTCATTCATTCTCTCTCTCTCTCTCTCTCCCTCATTTGGATTCCGATATGTCTTGTACAAAGTTTACTGTCTGTATTGTCGTACGCGAATTTACTCTGTGTGATTTGTAGTTTGATGTATTATTAGTTCAATTATTAAAAGCCAATATATATATTCATGATTGCCTCTGTCTGAAATGCTCACATCACGAGTCAATGAAATGTCTGATCTTTAGCTACAAGCTCTTTACTTTTTAGTAACCGAAATTTCATAATGATAGGATAATGTTTTCATGGCCAGAGAATATTTTTCCTTGAATTATAAGAAGTGATGACTTTATTGAAAGTTGATAAGTTAATCTTACGGCCGTTTGCTGGACAAACCACTGTTTGATTTGCGGTAATTTACAGTAAGAGATATCACTATAATTGATATGAAAAATGGAATATTGACATATTAATAAGTAAATTAAAATGAGTTATTGATATGTACAATTGACCTATTTTTCATCTTCAATAATTTTAATGTAACTGTCATATGAGATATATATATTAATCATATTCCTGATTAATTATTAAAATTCTCTATATAACATTTGAGTTTATTAAAATGTACAACCCAGTGCGGCTACAATGCGTTCAACTCGTGGGCTCTCGTCGGGCTCACGTCAGGCTCACAGTGGCAGGAATAAGACATCAGGGCTGTTGGGACCATCAACGAAAGTAAGAAGTCTGATTGGATGTTCAGCTTAGCAAACGAGTCAGTGCCGGAGAATTCAAATGAAAGTAATGAAAATTAGCACATAAATGAAGGCTGTTCTAATGTTACATGATCTTTCCCAAGCATTCCAATATGTGAATATCATAAAAACATGAGCCACTTAAAATGAAGAAAGTTATTAATATAACTGATATTCAAAATGGTAAGCAAGTGCTGCTATGTTTACGTTTTATATATCTGCATATATCTCTTGTAGACTTGTTTCCATTTCTTATTTTAAATCATGAATACATGCTATTGGGCAGCTGTGGTCTAATGGTTAGAGAGTTGGACTTGTAACCGGAAGGTCACAGGTTTGAGTCTCGGTGCTGGCAGGAGTTGTTGGTGGGAGGGAGTGAATGAACAGCACTCTCTTCCACCCTCAGGGCACTAAACCCCCAGTTGCTCCCCGGGTGCTGGATCTATAGCTGCCCACTGCTCCGGGTGTGTGTTCATGGTGTGTCCACTATTTACTGCTGTGTGTGTGTGCACTTGGATGGGTTAAATGCAGAGCACCAATTCCGAGTATGGGCGACCATACTTGACAAATGTCACGAGTCAATTTTTTTTACAGCACAATTGTTTTACAATATATGACTCCTACTGTCATAGGAATAACAATAATATTTCATTTATTCTTATTATTATTATCATAATTTTATTCCAATTTTATACACAGCATAATCTCTCATAAAATACCTTATAGTTTTATGATAATCAAAACAGTCCTGAGCTAGATAAACCTGTGATCTCTCCAAAAACATCTGCTATCTATCATTAATGATTTTCCCCCAATAATAAAAATATTTTATCATTAGCTAGCTCTACACTGGAGAGCTGCTTTATAACAGAAAATCAAGTTGTAATTCTAATTGAAAGCGACCTGGTTTTTTTTAGGTTTAATACTGCTTGATCAAAATATATCTAATGGATAAACTACTATATAAATAAGCTATCTATACTATATACTGTATATGAACTACTATATAAGTGTATAAATAAACATGACTAGACTTTTTTGGAGTACCAAACTGCAGCACTTGTGCAAACATCCACATCACTGTAAACAATGGGTTCTGCTTTCACATTGCTGACAGTTTTTGTTGAGAGGAAAGTGTGCAGCATATATTTACATATTCATGCTTCAGTTTTGGGTCGGCAACGTTGGACCAAAAAGCCATGTTAGAACACATAGCACAGACTATAGCCGACTGCAATCTAGCCTGTGTGTTCGGCGCCTATGTGAGAGGAATCAACTGTCTGTATCAGCAGGTATCAATAGTATTTATTCATGATTTAAAATAAGAAATGGAAACAAGAATACATGAGATATATGCAGATATATAAAACGTAAACAAAGCAGCAATTGCTTACCATTTTGAATATCAGTTATACTGATAACTTTCTTCAGTTTAAGTGGCTCATGTTTTTATAATAACATTCACATATTGGAATGCTTGGGAAAGATCATGTAACATTAGAACAGCCTTCATTTACGTGCTCGTTATCATCACTTTCGTTTTAATTCTCTAGCACTGACTCATTTGCTAAACTGAACATCCAATCAGAGTTCTCACTTTCGTTGACGGTCCCATCAGCCCCATTGTCTATTCCTGCCATCGTGAGCCCGAGGAGAGCCCAGGAGTTAAACAGACAAAACAAACTAGCCTGTCAGATGCTCACCGATGGCCCGACATTGGCCGGCGGCCGGCTTAGCGTGTCCCAGGCTTTAGGTCACATGAGATCAAACGACTACTCCCGAACAAAAATATTGACTGTGACAGTTTTAATTAATCATTTCAGCCCTGTCTTCCATTAAAACAGTGGGCAGCATAATTCGACAATAAAAAAAATTGTCAGATTGTGCTACCATCATCATATTCATGTGGTTTGAGGCTTCATTAGTTTCCATACCCTAAACTACCCTTAAAACTATGTAAATATAGTGTTGTAAAATTACAGGCTTGTTCAGTTTTTTTTTTTTTTTTTTTTTTTCTGACAACAATGAAAGAACATAAATTACTCTGTATTTTTTTATTGTACAAATAAATGCAACATCATTCAAAACTGAAAAAAGGTCTACTTTTATTTGTGTACTGTACACCTCCAATAACAACAAAACAGTGGTTTTGTAAAATAATGAAAGCAAACGGCACACTTTATGCAGTCTCAGTCTCTGTTAACTTGTCTCTTAAATGCATCACATAATGAATTCAGTGAATGTTTAACACACAAAAATGAGAAATGTGTCTATAGAAAGCATTAAGTCTAGGGCTGGGACAGCGCGTCGAGGTCATCGATGACGTCGACGCAAAAAATATGTTGACGCAAAAAATATGCGCATCGATTCGTCGACCTGTTTTTATTTCTCTAAAAAACGTTTGCAAAACGTTTACCTTATGTGCGCTGAATATACGTGATGGCCGGATCAACATTCTGTCCAACGTTATATAAACAAATCCAGGGGTTTTTCTGCATTGATCTTTTTTTTTTTGGCGGCTGTCAAAGCGTTATTTGATCGGTGAGTGATGTAGAATAGAATGACTGTGCTGCGCCTGACAGGGCGCGTACGAGAGAGAGCCCCGGCTGTGCGCGCGCACTCACAGTCTTCAAACAACACGAGCGCTTCTTGCTCTCCCTCTCCCTTGTGCATATTAATCAAAATCATTAAGCACGATAGAAAAAGGGCAAAACACCAAAGTTTCACACGCGCTCGCGCACTCACAGTCTTCAAACTACACGAGCGCTGTCTTGCTCTCTCTCTCTCTCTCCCTTGTGCATATTAACCAAAATCATTAGACACGATAGAAAAAGGGCGAAACGCCAAAGTTTCACGTGGAGCATTCAGAGATTTTTTTTTCTCCATGACAGGCTGCTGGCTCCCACTGTTAATTGTTTTTTTTTTTTTTTTTGGGAAAAGCACTCTCTGTATTAGCTTAAAGCCCTCAAGTTTACATTGGTTACTGTATTCTTTCAATTGCTCTAAACAAGTATTTTGGGTGACCTTTTTTATTGAATGCTAGACATCAAGTTGTTGTTATTTTCATCTGAAAGAAGAACTTTTTTTTCAGTAAGCTAGGCCCTATGTGTTCAGTAAGCTTGTTTCAGTAAGCTATGTGTTTTCAAGGCTTCAAGGTTTTATTGAATGCTATCTCTATACAAGTGCAAAGTAATGCATTCTTAGTCAGTCTTTTATTTTGTAATTTTAAGAGCAATAAACATATATTGCAATGTTAAGGAATTCATGTTTTTTTCATTCAGATATGTAAATCAACATGTATAAATTGTTAGTAGTCAATTAATGGGGAGATAATCGAAATCGAATCGATCTGGAAAAAATTAATCGTTAGATTAATCGATGCATCGAAAAAATAATCGCTAGATTAATCGTTTAAAAAATAATAGTTTATCCCAGCCCTAATTAAGACTCTACTTTTAAATGGTTATATCAGAAAGAAATATTCTCTGATAAAGTAAACTACATGAAACCAACGAGAGGTACAGTCTTATCTGAGCTCATTATCTGTAATGTGGTTACATCCATGCGAAACACTGGCTATTCATACGGTAATCACCCATGTGTTCCAAGCAAACATGTAAACACCCCCATCATCTCCAAAACAAAGCAGTGAGATTAATCAGGTTAATCTACAATACTTTTCTTTTTTGAAAGAAGACACGCTGCTAGGAATAAACTTTGTATTTACCGTAGAAGAAAAATAATATATATATATTTTTTTATCATTATACCAGTTGGGATTTCCCCAAACTATAATTCAAGAATAAAATGTTTGAAATCGAATGAAACATATCAAAATATGCTCTAAATTTTGCACGACGCGGATGCTTTTGTTCAGACCAATGTTTATTGTGTAATGCTCTGTCTGTGAATAAATGCTCAAAAGTAGATGTTTATGATGTGCTTGACAAAAGCTAGTTTATCTGATATAAAATGCTATTTTAGTGCTGTATTATAGTATAGAAACATAAGTATGTCTATGATTACAAAATAATGTTTTAATATACTTAATGCTCCTGATATCAACATGCTCACTGATGTTTTTTAGTGACCAGAGACCAGCACTACAAATGAGTCCAGCCGCTGTACCAACATCAGATGTTCACCTGCATTGGGCTGATATGCTACATGGATATGTCAAAATAAGCTACATGACTACTGATGAGGGTTTTTTTTTTTTTTTCAGTGCATGGAAAGCAGCAGTAAACACAATGGATATGCCAGTTATGGATTTACTAGTTTCACCAGCTGAACAGGAACTGTTTCCAGCAATTGCACAATGGTGACTGTTTATGTTTCTGTGCTTAGACTAGTGTGCTAAATAATGTGACTTTGACCTATGACCTATTATATATATATTGTTTTGTAAATAAAATACAAACGATCCAAAATCCCATTCTCTTAATTTCCTCAGATTCTTTCTTACCTGCCTCACAGTCACATTCCACACTGATGGCCTAGGTGAAGGGTTTTGTTTCTAACATCAATATTCATTGTCACTCCCTCGCATACAGCCTTACTAACACAAAATGTGTGTTACAAAACATAAATAATTACATTGTTTTCTGTGAATTGTCACACCAATTTGTAGCAAAACTCCAGTCTTCCAAATCCAGCTCGCAGAAGTCATATAAACAAATGTTTTGTGTGTGTGTTTTAGGGCCTTATTTTAGGGAGTTTGCGGATGATCTAGTCAAAGACTATATAATATCCAAGACATGTCACTCATATAATTTTTAATGGGGAAAAATGCAACACTCAATATGGCCACTGAATTTGTGCCTGACTTCTGAATGAAACAGCCAATCACTAATCGGTATAAAGTCAGTGTGTCACTGCAGCTGCCGTTAGAAGTCCCAGTTGTTATAGAAACAGTCAGCATCCTGAGACGTTCTCTTAGGTTCTCTTCAGTTCTGCTTAATGGTTCCGGTTCCATTAAAATCATGAAACTATTAAAAAAATATATAGTGGTAAGGAAAAATGCACAATACTCAACTACTCAATGGTCAGTACTGCTTACTGTCAACTTAATTTAAGGGTTGGCAATGTCAAAATTCAACATATATTACAGTATACAGATCTTCATAAGTAGGGTTGGGTATAGTTTGAAATGTTCCAGTTCTGATTCTGGTTCCATTTAAAATAAATAATGTTTTGTTTTTTTTTTACTATTTTACCTTCATTGAATGTAATGTTGCTGGAAGGTAGTAAGTAATGATGAGTAATGCTAGTCCATCATTCAGCATATGCTTCAAAGTTTATGTTTTTTTACACTATCAATAACATTTTGCTTTTCAAGCAGGAACTAGCTGGTTGGACAAATAGTCCCGTGAAGGCTAAGACACTTGTTCATTTCCCTAAATTAATGAAATATAAACTGTTATACTTATAGCCATGTATAAACATACTCCATAAAGCCCCTATTTTACAAATAATAATGCAGTCAGGAGATGGTTTGATGCAATGATTGGTTTGAGTGATTTCCACATTTTTCCACCTGTACACTAAATCTAAACCTCATACTTACATAACAATAGCAGTCTATTTATTTAATGGTCCAAGTTGAAGTCTGGGGTTGCACAGACTAATTGACTAGTCGACTTCAATGCTCTACCATGACGCTTTAAGCTTGACGTCAACTAGTCGCTGGTCCTATAGAGGGCGCAGGAGGATAAGAAACATTTGAAGCACTTCCACATTTACGCTCGGTTTCCTAACAGTTAAAATTACAAATAAATGTACACTCCGAAAGCTCCACAAGACACGTGTGGTTATATAAAGACCTTGTCTCAGAGGAGCACCAGGACAAGACCACAGGAAACAGATGATTCTTCTGCACAATCTGACTTTGCTGCAGCCTGGAATTGAAATACTGGTTTCGTCTGGTCAGAGGAGAACTGGCCCCCCAACTGAGCCTGGTTTCTCCCAAGGTTTTTTTCTCCATTCTGTCACCGATGGAGTTTCGGTTCCTTGCCGCTGTCGCCTCTGGCTTGCTTAGTTGGGGACACTTCATCTACAGCGATATCGTTGACTTGATTGCAAATAAATGCACAGACACTATTTAACTGAACAGAGATGACATAACTGAATCCAATGATGAACTGCCTTTAACTATCATTTTTGCATTATTGACACTGTTTTCCTAATGAATGTTGTTCAGTTGCTTTGACGCAATGTATTTTGTTTAAAGCGCTATATGAATAAAGGTGACAATATTACTGGATGCTCGAAATTTAACGCGAGCATTCTAAACAGCTTATTGTACAGATAAGTTAATCAACATTCTAATCTAATGCGCTGCCACACTGTAACGTACGCACATAGGCAACAGACAATAGCTCTTACGTCGTTTATCTATATCTGACTTAGAACGAGCAAAAATTTGTGAGAAATAAAATGAACCAAAGGCAAAGGGACTGATAAAAATGAGCTGTTATAGGAGCAATAGCCACGTGGGCAGCGCTGTGTCATATGCCATAGCTGTTCACAAGGGGTTTGTCACAGCTCCAGACTTATTTGTTCATTAATGTTTTCTTGCCTATTGGTAGTTCAATGACTGTTTTCTTGCCTATTGGCAGTGTCGTCGGGGTAAACGTTTTGGTCGCTGTTGGACCTGCGGGTGTCACTGTTGGACAGTGTTTTCTCTACTTCCTGTTGGCCTTCTGTAGCAAATCGTAGCTCCGTGTAACTGTTTTTATTTTATTTTTTCTCTAGAATCTTTATCTTACTATACCTCTCTGTTTTTTAAAGTGGTAAAATATAACTTAATTCACACCATATTTCTGATATTATCGATCAATCTTATCAGATTAACTTTGATCGTTCACTTTTATTTTATATCCGTGAGTGCAGTACACCTGCAAAGCGTTAGCACTCGTTAGCTTGTCATTAGCGTTTTCATTCGAACCTATCGCAGTTTTCTTTTCTCCTCTCGCTCCAGTTTTTCACAAGTTCATCAAACAACCGCAGTAAGAATATTTCATCAAGCACGGTGAGTAATGGCTTCTCCTGTCATTGTTACTTGCACCTCTTGCCACATGTACAGTTTATCTATCTCTGTCGCTGATGAGGGATTCACATGTGATAAATGCAGGGAAATAGTTAGGCTGACAGAGAAGATTTCAGAATTAGAGACACGCATCCAAACTTTAATTGAGGACAGTAAGAATGTTAGGGCTCTAGATACGGCTTTGGATGCGTCTAGCTCAGGGATTCCTGTACATTGTTCGGTTCCGGAAACAGAGCCCCTGCAGCAGGGCAACTGGGTGACGGTGAGGCAGCGTAGTCGTGGGTCAAAACACCGCTCTTCTGTTCCGATCAAAACATTAAACAGGTTCTCCCCACTCAGTGATGCACCCACTGAGAAACCTGATGAAAGTGCTCTAGTTATTGGTGATTCTATTGTACGGAACGTGAATATAGAGACAACAGCCACCATAGTCAAATGTTTACCGGGAGCCAGAGCGCCTGAAATCTTGTCAAAAATTTAAAAGTGCTGGCTAATTGTAAACGTAAATACAGTAAGACTGTTATTCATGCCGGCGCTAATGATGTTCGACTTTGCCAGTCGGAGATCACTAAAAATAACATTAAAGAGGTGTGTGAAAAATAAAATATCGCAATGTCATTTTTTCCCAATATCGTGCAGCCCTATTACAAACTGCTAGATCTGATTACTTTTCTTCTCTTTTAGTAGAAAACAAACATAACCCCAGGTATTTATTCAATACAGTGGCTAAATTAACGAAAAATAAAGCCTCAACAAGTGTTGACATTTCCCAACACCACAGCAGTAATGACTTTATGAACTACTTTACTTCTAAAATCGATACTATTAGAGATAAAATTGCAACCATTCAGCCGTCAGCTTAGGGCTGGACGATTATAGCCTTAAATCAAAACCTCGATTAATTGAACATTTTGCCTCGATTACGATTATTGAATGATTATTTTGTTTTTGGTTTTTTTTTTTTTTTTGCCCTCATAGTTCACTGACAAGGTTTGTACTGTAAATATGATTGACTATCAGCAGTTATTATATCTATGTTCTTAACATTTCCTACTAGGGTTGGGTATCGTTTGAATTTTATCGATTCAGATTCTTATCGATTCCTAGTTTCGATTCCAATAAGATAAATCCAATATAAAAAAAATTAAGTCAAACATTTAGATGTCAAACATTTTTTACAAAGCATTCTGTTGCAGCTGAATAACATGAGCAAAAATAAGCAGCCTACAAAATTCTGCAAGAGGAATTTTGCCTGTGATTAAAAAAAAAAATCCATAGCAAAAACAACTAGATTAATATAAATTTCAAATATTAAAGTGTTAAAGACAAGTAATAAGATAGGTCAGTAATTAGAAAGGATCAAACAAATCAATAAGCAATATCATAAATAAATACAACTAAACAAAATTTCAGGTACAGAAACTGTAATTAAAACTTTAAAAACACTGTTTTCTTTTTATGAATAAAATAAAGATTAATCAAGTAAAGTTATTAAATATATTCAGTCAAGATCAGTGAATGATTTTCTTTTGTTCTTTGATTAACATTAATGACAGGCAGCGCGTTTATTAGGCTGTTGTCTCTTTAAGCAAAAATACTGCACATGTGTGTTTTCTTTCTCATCTGTTTATGTTCACGTAAGACAAAAACGGCTCAGTTTATGATGATATACTGATGTAACGTTAGTTTTCTGTATCGTAGTTTCGACTCGGAACAACCTTTTCTACAGTTAAAATACACAGAACAGTCCGAGAACGGACACAAACCAGGAACCCAGCGCGACCGCCGACCGCTGCTCTCTGTGCACGCGCTTGTGCTTCATGTGCGCTGCACACAAACATAACATGCTATAAAGAAGTTTGAGATTCTAAGCTACTTTAGTGATAAATCACAGGACAGCGCTGACAAGTTACTTTGTGTTCCTCTGTGCACACGATCTTCACATCTACTGTTTATATGAGGGTTCGTGCCACAATGCAGCTGCGCGAAATGGTAGCTCGATATAATAATACACATCCGTTCATCTAATCGCTTGAATGTCCAAACCATAAAACAAATACAAATGACAAAGTTTAGTGAAGACGCAAGGCTCACCGCTCACATCGCTTTGCTTTTATGCCACTGACTGGACGGGGCAGAGTCATGTGACTACCCACGCGCTAGTATGCTTTTAAGGGGGAAGTGTTAACAGGATTAAAAAAACGAAATAACCGACATGGGAAAATTACGTCGGTTAGAGGTTATGAATTTCGGTTTTGATTATTTTTCAATTAATCGTCCAGCCCTACGTCAGCTACAGTATCACATCAGACAGTGCACTATAGACCCCCTGAGGAACAGTTCCACTCATTCTCTACCATAGGAGAGGAAGAATTGTATAAACTTGTTAAATCATCTAAACCAACAACATGTATGTTAGACCCTATACCATCTAAGCTCCTAAAAGAGGTGCTTCCAGAAGTCATAGATCCTCTTCTGACTATTATTAATTCCTCATTGTCATTAGGATATGTCCCCAAAACCTTCAAACTGGCTGTTATTAAGCCTCTCATCAAAAAACCACAACTTGACCCCAAAGAACTAGTTAATTATAGACCAATCTCGAATCTCCCTTTTCTTTCCAAGATACTAGAAAAGGTGGTATCCTCACAATTATATTCCTTCTTAGAGAAAAATGGTATATGTGAGGATTTCCAGTCAGGATTTAGAACGTATCATAGTACTGAGACTGCTCTCCTTAGAGTTACAAATGATCTGCTCTTATCATCTGATCGTGGGTGTATCTCTCTATTAGTTTTATTGGATCTTAGTGCTGCGTTTGACACAATTGACCACAACATTCTTTTGCATAGACTTGAACACTTTGTTGGCATCAGTGGAAGTGCATTAGCATGGTTTAAATCGTACTCATATGACCGCCATCAGTTCGTAGCAGTGAATGAAGATGTATCCTATCGATCACAAGTGCAGTATGGAGTACCTCAAGGCTCCGTACTAGGGCCGCTACTCTTCACGCTTTATATGTTACCCTTGGGAGATATCATCAGGAAACATGGTGTTAGCTTTCACTGTTATGCTGATGATACTCAGCTCTATATTTCTTCGCAGCCCGGTGAAACACACCAATTTGAAAAACTAATGGATTGCATAGTCGATATAAAAAACTAGATGACGAGTAATTTCTTACTGCTAAATTCTGAAAAAACAGAGGTGTTAATTATAGGACCTAAAAACTCTGCTTGTAATAACCTAGAACACTGTCTAAGACTTGATGGTTGCTCTGTCAATTCTTCGTCATCAGTTAGGAACCTAGGTGTGCTATTTGATCGCAATCTTTCCTTAGAAAGCCACGTTTCTAGCATTTGTAAAACTGCATTTTTCCATCTCAAAAATATATCTAAATTACGGCCTATGCTCTCAATGTCAAATGCAGAAATGTTAATCCATGCATTTATGACCTCAAGGTTAGATTATTGTAATGCTTTATTGGGTGGTTGTTCTGCACGCTTAGTAAACAAACTACAGCTAGTCCAAAATGCAGCAGCAAGAGTTCTTACTAGAACCAGGAAGTATGACCATATTAGCCCGGTCCTGTCAACACTGCACTGGCTCCCTATCAAGCATCGTATAGATTTTAAAATATTGCTTATTACTTATAAAGCCCTGAATGGTTTAGCACCTCAGTATTTGAATGAGATCTTTTTACATTATAATCCTCTACGTCCGCTACGTTCTCAAAACTCAGGCAATTTGATAATACCTAGAATATCAAAATCAACTGCGGGCGGCAGATCCTTTTCTTATTTGGCGCCTAAACTCTGGAATAACCTACCTAACATTGTTCGGGAGGCAGACACACTCTTGCAGTTTAAATCTAGATTAAAGACCCATCTCTTTAACCTGGCATACACATAACATACTAATGTGCTTTTATTATCCAAATCCGTTAAAGGATTTTTAGGCTGCATTAATTAGGTAAACCGGAACCGGAAACACTTCCCATAACACCCTATGTACTTGTTACATCATTAGAAGAATGGCATCTACGCTAATATTTGTCTGTTTCTCTCTTGTTCCGAGGTCACCGTGGCCACCAGATCCAGTCTGTGTCCAGATCAGAGGGTCACTGCAGTCACCCGGATCCAGTACGTATCCAGACCAGATGCTGGATCAGCACCTAGAAAGGACCTCTACATCCCTGAAAGACAGCGGAGACCAGGACAACTAGAGCCCCAGATACAGATCCCCTGTAAAGACCTTGTCTCAGAGGAGCACCAGGACAAGACCACAGGAAACAGATGATTCTTCTGCACAATCTGACTTTGCTGCAGCCTGGAATTGAACTACTGGTTCCGTCTGGTCAGAGGAGAACTGGCCCCCCAACTGAGCCTGGTTTCTCCCAAGGTTTTTTTCTCCATTCTGTCACTGATGGAGTTTCGGTTCCTTGCCGCTGTCGCCTCTGGCTTGCTTAGTTGGGGACACTTCATCTACAGCAATATCGTTGACTTGATTCCTAATAAATGCACAGACACTATTTAACTGAACAGAGATGACATAACTGAATCCAATGATGAACTGACTTTAACTATAATTTTTGCATTATTGACACTGTTTTCCTAATGAATGTTGTTCAGTTGCTTTGACGCAATGTATTTTGTTTAAAGCGCTATATAAATAAAGATGACTTTGACTTTGACTAATGACATCATCAGCGACTAATCGACTTCGACTTTCATCTCATAAAAGTCGACTTAAAAAAAAATCAGAGGTCATTCAACCCCTAGTATGTAGACTATATTAATGACAATATGGGACAAATATAATGTTATTTAGTGGCGGCAGGTGCTGTGCGCTGCCATTACATGCACAGTTAGACAAAACCATGTAGCAGTTATCATAGGCACGAGTTTGCGTACAGTGGTTAAAAAACGATGTGCGTCAGTGTTGGCAGTTAAAGATGCGATGCGTCTGTGGAATGTGCGTCATTGGAAAACAATGTGCTCAGTAATTAAAGAGGCAGGGCAGCGTTTCTGTTATTTAGTTTTGAACTTAGAAATTGCTCATTGTTCTTGTTATAAAAAGAAAAAAAAATATATATATATATATTTCGGTACGTTTTAGATACAGCAAAAAGAAAAAATTGGCAGATAAATTTCCTTGATTTTTAAAAAATGTTTCATTTATTAAAACTAACAAAGTATGTTTTTTTTTTTTTTTTACATTGAACAATGATGGAGCTATTCTTTACCCATCTTCTATAGTGTTTTCTTAGCAGCATACTGTATAAAACAAAAACAGCTCCTTATAAAAAAAAATGAAAATGTTATATTATTGTAGTAGTTATGAACAAATACAAAGATGTAACTTTTTATATGGAACTCTATAAATCTTTATATTGAGTGTGTTTCTCTCAATTGGTTCTCTATAGGGCTAATGTTTTTTGGAACAACGCAGGAATTACTGTCTGTCTGAAATGGGCTCAATTGTAACGGGGCTCAATTACATTAAGCATGTTCTTAAAACCTACGTTTTCCACTACAGAGTAATGGGCCTTTCACACAGGACGCCCTATATATGCCCTTCAGATACAACGCGATTTGCGCTGCGCTATGGCGTAGATGGAGTTTTAAAAACTTTTAGCGGGAGCTCTATCATAGTCTGTTGTTCCTTGAATGGAGATATGTCTCCATGACACAGTTTTCCTGACGATGTCCCTATACTACCTCAAACTTGTATCGTACAGCTCACACAGTACTGTCCTAGCCGTTCATTCATTTTGATTTCCGTGCTTGTTTTGGATCCTATTGGTCGCGCTGGTAATCGTCACAGAGCGCAGCGGCAAAAGTTGAACTATTTTGAACTTTGACCGCGGCGTGCGCGCAAGCACGCAAATGATGCGCACCGCTGCACTTGCGCTTTGGTCGACGCAGCAACAAAACGTCCTTGCGCGGAGCAAGCCATTGAGATGAATGGGTTTTATAGCGCAGTGCAGCGCCGCGCATACCGCGCCCTGTGTGAAAGGCCCATAAGGCGCTCGATCACTCAGTACGCGCTGAAGGCTCGTTGCAAAATGGCTAATGCAAGTATTCCCGCTGGTGTTTTTTTTTTTGTATTCCCGCTGATGTACCCTAGATGCGACATATCGTTGTTTTTTTTTATCCACCATTCTCTTGCCATCACCATTATAGCTTACAGGGAATCCAAAGTGCACCCAAACACCAGACCTGTTGGTTATTGGAGGATCTTCTATTTCTGGTCTGTTAAACGCTTTGGCCATTTTGCAATGCGCCTTCAGCGTGTATTACTGAGTGAGCGAGCGCCTGACTGAGTAGCCTAACATAAACATATAAGTTGGTGTTTTTTTCTTCTTCGGGGGTGTCAGGGGCGTTGCCTGTTATGTCGTTTGGGTTATTGGGCTACCTTGTTGAACGCATATCATTATATTTCACTTTTTTTTTTTTTTTCCAAATATAATTAATTAGTCCAACGAACCTTTCGGTCCATAATGCGTATCGCGTACCAAACCGAAATCCTCGTACCGAACGGTTCAATACAAATATGCGTATCGTTACACCCCTAATATATATATATATATATATATATATAAAAATAAGAACCAGTTTTTAGTTCCTAACCCTATTTATGGTACAGTTGTTGTCAGATTGTTTTGGTGATTTCAAATATGAAATTTAATTGTAAGCCTAGTGAACAGTTTTGGATAATTTGATGTTTCCCAATGCAAAGAGATAGAAGTGGCACTTGCATGCCCAAGAAGCATTTCAAAGATGGCCGCCGAGTGACATAACTTGTCTTAAAAGGTCTTTAATCTAGTGCTGCTGTCACCCACAAAAGAGGGTCTACAACAACACCGGGACCTCCTGCACACCTTATGTCAGATATGGGCCTTGTTAGTCAACCTTAAAAAGACTAAAATTACGATATTCCAAAAAGGGGCCAGTTACGAAAATCAACATGCCCTTTTACACATACCTCAGAATAAACATCAGTCACAAAGGAAACTTTAACAATGGTTGTGAATGACCTGAAAGACAAGGCACAAAGAGCTTTTTACGCAATAAAGAAAAATATAAAACTTGAAATCCCAACTGGAATCAGTTATAGAACCAATTGTACTCTATGGATGTGAGGTCCTGGGTCCACTCACAAACAAGACAAACAAGACCAAATGGGAAAACACCCAATAGAGATGAAAATCTCCACACAATGCCTGAGCAGAATTAAGGCAGTACCAACTAATAATTACAATTAAAAAATTAATCCATTAATCCATTAAATTTCATGTGCACCTAAAAAGCAGCCATACTTAGACCCTCCACCATAAAGAACCAAAATACCAAGAAAAGAACCCAGAGAAAAGCCCCCTCAGCCAGCTGGTCTCAGAACTGACTTTACTATCCAAAACCCCAGCCAGACTAAATCAAATCATTGAAACACAGAAAGAGAAATATCTGAAACACTGGACAGAAGCAACAGTTCAACAAAGCAAATTATGATGCTATCTATCTCTAAAAAGAGAATATAAATTGGCAGAATACCTAAACACAGTGACGAACCCTAAACTAAGAAAAGTCCTGACCATGTACAGACTCAGTGACCATAACCTCACTATAGAGACAGGCAGACACAGATAGACCTGGCTACCAAAAGAAGACAGATCATGTCCACACTGCACACAACATGAAGTGGAAACAGAACTGCACTTTTATATTACATTCTACACAAATTAGGCACACATTTTTCCTCCAAGTCACAAACCGGCACAAAGACTTCAACCTGATACAAAAAAAGGACAAAATGCCATACATTCTGGGATAAACCTCAACAAGCTCTAACCTGGCTGCAAGGTACATCAAGTCCTGACATGATAAAAGGAAAAGCAGTAGAACAGAACCAAAAGTCACAGCCGGAACAAAAAATTGTACAACACACATAAACTGACATGGCAAGACCCAGTCCTTATCCTCTCTTTATTATAGTTTTCATTAGTACTTTCATTTTACTGTATACAGATATATAGACTCTATATATTAAATACTTCTATTCTTATGTATATTTTGTGTTAAATGTCTATTTAAATGTCTCTATGCTTTGGCAATGTAAAGATATTTTTTTTACCATGCCAATAAAACTACTTGGATTTGATAGAGAGAGAGATTTTGTGGAGCAGCAGCAAGAAAATTGCCTACTGATTGTTATATCTTTAATGTTGTTTTAAGAAAAGACATACATTCAGTTTTGATGAACTGAAGATTAGACTTCCTACAACCAATATTACTTGAAAGAAGATTTTTAATTTACAAAAAAAAAAAAAAAAAAAAAACAGGAAGAGGACAGCTAGCTTAGAGTGGCCCAAAAGGTCACAACTGCCTCAAAAAGAAAAGAAAGAGAATAAAGAAAACTCTCAAAATACAGATATATTACACAAGGTCTGCAGTCAACTACCTTTATTTTGGGTAAACATTTGTAAGGGACTTTCTCCAAATTAAAGGAAAAGCTCAGCTGAACAAGACCTTCCCTAATACACTAAAACAAGCAGAAGACAACTCCATCTCCACCCATAAAGCTACAAATGAGCAATCCAGGGATGACAGTGAAGTTGAGAGAGATGGAGGTGGAACTGGTACACCTGAGAGAAGAAGTGCATGGAGCAGTGCAGCAGACTGATCCAACAGAGAAAGATAAAGATTACAGGAAAGAAATAGCCATGTTAAAGGAAGAAAATCAGGAACTGAAAAACCAGAAAGAGGAGTACACCAAACAACTATCTGTAATGAGAGCAGAAATGACAGAGCTAAGAGAAGATGGAAGAAAAACAAGTAAAAATGGAAAACAACCACCAGCTCTAAAGCAGAAAATGACACAAACAGGAGAAGAACAGCAAAGTTTAGTGTAGACGACTCCTCCAACAACCACAGCCATCAACCCCAGCAGCCCTCCTCCACCTGACTCCTACAAACACAGTCCCAGATTGTACTCCTGATGGACTCGAATAGCAAATTTGTTGATGAGAAGAAACCATTCCCCAGAAGAAACATCAAGAAAATATGGTGCCCAAACACACAGAAGGCCCTGGAGCTCTTGTGTGAAGAGCAGCGGGGTTCCCCCAGCCATATTATAATCCACACCGGCACCAACGACTTGAGCTCTCAACAAGAGAGAGTAGCTACAGCTCTCATTAATATAGCGAAGAACGCATTCTCCAACTTCCTCAACTTCAGAATCATCCTCTCCACCCTGCTGCTGATTTCCACCCAGATACCATCAGGCATATAAATGTCTAGAGACTAGAGACTGTGCCCTAAAGCCCAATGTTTACATGGCTCAACACCTCACCCTAAATCTCAACAACCTTTACGACCATATCCATCTCCACAGAAGGGCAGTTCCCATCTTTGGCAAGACCCTAAAGGACATCGCACTGAGCCACAAGCCACTACAGAGACACTCTTCAATTCACCTGTGTGTGTGTGTGTGTGTGTGTGTGTGTGTGTTTCTATATTTATTTTTTAAAGAACCTCTTAGAGATCTCATTATTTAACGTATTTTTGACAAAACAATTACAAATAAAACATTTACATTTATTATTTATACATTTATTTTAAAAGATATTCTTAGATAAGTATCATAATATTTAAAATATTCTACTGATGTTTGTCTTGTTTTTGAAATAACAAAGGTGATTAATGGGCTCATATTCCTTAATCTCATTTTGTAATATTCAAGAACATAGGTCCTCCATTTTTGGTGTTAAGAGCCAACATTCAGATTTCAAAAGCAAAATTCTGAATTCTGACATTACAATACTTTGTCATCACACAAGGAGTCAAATATATTATAAACACCTGCCACTGTCCTCATATCACCTCAGAAAAAATTTACAACTTGTGACAACAAACAAAAGTGGAAATAATAATAATCAAAAATAAAAACAAAAAACAGCAATAAAAAGTGGTTTTACAAAGAGTGTAAAAGAATTAGTACAACAGTATGAAATCTTTCAAATAAAAAACATAGATATCCTTACCAACCAAGAATTCTGCCTTCAATATCATGAAGCTCTTAAAGTGTAAATCAAACTCTATAACAACGCTCTACATTTGCAAGTAAATTACTCACAAATGAGACTAAATATTACTCTGCGATTAAATTATGTCTATCGTTACACATTGGCAAATAAATTATTAGATCTTACTCGCCAGTGTGTGTGTTCAAAGCTATTATAAATTTAGCACAGATATATTTTCACTCGCTGAACACTGACTTCAGAGTGTCATTCTCCATCAAGTGATCTGTACTTTTCAATTCATCTCAATGGACACACTGTAAACTCTATGCGAAGGCGCATGACTCACTGTCACGTTGCTGATAGCGCTGTTTCTCACACATGCAAAGAGAGAGATCGAGAGTTTTACCATGCTGAATTGACACACTACATGTAAACTATATTCTTTGTTGTATTTTGTGGTGCCCGAGAGAAGTTGGTTCTCTTAGTTTTGTTGTGATAGTATGTCGTGGCCACGAGATGTTAATTAGAGGGGAACATTATATTAACTTGTGGGGATGTCATATTATGTCGAGGCAACAAGATCATTTTGTCAAGGTAACAACATCTTATGTTGAGGGAACGACATCCATTTCTTGTGGCCACAAGTTTAATGCGCAAACAAACCATGACCATAGCAACCCAGGATTATCAAAAATTTATAATCTTTTTTATTAATATTAAACATTTCATTTTAATATTTGTATATTATTATTATTACATTAACTTACATTGTAAAAAGTGAACATGGGTCTAAGTTGGATTACTAGAACTATTTGAGTCTATTTACTTCGTATTTCTGCTTTCCTGATCGTAATTGATTATTGTACATTCATTCAACTTGAGCACATAGAAATTCACAGATACTCAAATATCTCACTTTCACTCAAAGTATAATTTCCCTTTAAAAGGATCTCCGCGTCAGACATTTTTTTCTGACGTCATGACGCATGAGCCCGATTTCAACTTCTGTTGCTCAACTGACAACCGCCATTTTTTCTCTCCAGGCTCGGATGAAAAAGGTAGGTTGGAAGTTTATTTTAATTAATATACTCGAAAATTCTACTTTTGGACGTGTGTTTTAGTTGTTTATGAGTTTATTGATGTTGTTTGTGAACATGAATACTAACGAAATCGTAATTAACCGAATTTCTGAACGCACATTTGCAATATAGCGTTACTGAACATGTTATATGTATACAATATGTTGCATTTACTCGTTTGTTTTATAAAATGTGTTCAGTTTGGATCTTGGGAGTGTGTGTAAAGTTATACAATTATTTTTTAAATTGATGCCTCCTTAAGTTAACGTTAACCGTCTGCGCGCGAGATATTGGAAATGCATTGGGCGGGAAGTGCTTGGAGAGCGGGATAAAATGCTCGAAATTGCAGTAAAGTGTTGAGTATGCTTTTAATGTAACGTTTGTCTGTTCTTTTATTTGTCTTTGAAAACGTTAGCTCTGATTTATTCATCGATACATTTTTTCGCTCAGAAATATGATGATGATGAATGTCATTGGGTGCGTCTCAATCAGCTCCCCAGTTAAGCAATCAGGGCACTGGTCCGGGAGTTAGCCCACTGACTGCTTCCCTGATCAGTGCCCTGACTGAAAAAAGGAAAAATGAAAGTGATGTCAAGGAGAAAATGGCTCTCACGTTTGCTTACAGACAGCAGGAGGTAGTGAACCAGGAGCTCAGTGTCAGGGATTTCAGGGTGAGGTGGCCTGCGCTTTTCAGACATTATGAGGTATTGAAAAAAGTTAAAGTTCTAGTTTTACTGGCTAAATACATTATTTGAGTTGATATAATACAATTTTGCATGTGCAGTTTGAGGGTTGTTGACTTTTTTTTCTGATTTCAGATTAAAAGCATTGTCAGAATAGTCCATCTGCCATCAGTGGTTCAAACTTAATGTTATGATGCAACAACAATACTTTTTGTACGCGAATAAAACAAAAATAACAACTTTATTCAACAATCTGTCTCCTTTATGTCTGTCCACATCACAGTATCGCCATTTTGGAGAAAATTACTACCCTAACTGAACCAGATATCAAATGTCTCCTCTTTGCAGAGGAGTCTGTCAAAAATAACAGAGACACTACAACAGCTCCTCGACATAACAGAGACATTCAGTCAAACATGGGTTCTTAAAATTAATCTAGGAAAAAAAATATTTTTCAAAAGAAACCCAGGTGCAAGGAAAATAAATACACTTTCAGAGCAGGAAACCAGGTCCTCCAACACAACCATGAATACACATATCTGGGACTACAAACTCAGCTCAACAGGGCAACTCCAATCTGGCTGTGAATGAACTGAAAGCAAAGACACTGAGAGTCTTCTACGTGATCAAAATTACAATTCAGTATGAAATTCCAATTCAAAACTTGCTAAAAAAAATTCCTAAAAGCAATAATCAAACCAATTGCTCTTTATGGAAGTGATATATGCGGACCTCTCAAAACCCAAGATTTCTCCAAATGGTAAAAAGAAGAAATTGAAATTATGCATAATTTTTAAAAGCATCTTAAAAGTTATCAGTGCAACCCCAAACAACTCAGGCAGTGCTGAATTAGGAAAAGACCCCTTCATACTGGTGAACCCGATGTTTCTAGCATGACCCCATGTCGCTATCATGTTTCTAGCATGATTAGCATGCAACTAGCATGTTGATAGCATGATTAGCATGTTGCTATCATGATTTAAGCATGATTAGCATGTTGTTAGCATGTTTCTAGCATGATTAGCATGCGACTAGCATGTTGCTAGCATGATTTTACCATGATTAGCATGTTGTTAGCATGTTTCTAGCATGACTAGCATGCGACTAGCATGTTGCTAGCATTATTTTAGCATGATTAGCATGTTGCTAGCATTTCGCTAGCATGATTAGCATGTTGCTAGCATGTCGCTAGCATGTTGCTAAAATGATTAGCATGCGACTAACATGTTGCTAGCATGATTTTAGCATGATTAGCATGTTTAGCATGCGACTAGCGTGTTTCTAGCATGATTAGCATGTTTCTAGCATGTTTCTAACATGACTAGCATGCGACTAGCATGTTGTTAGTATGTTTCTAACATGATTAGCATGCGACTAGCATGTTGCTAGCATGATTAGCATGTTGCTAGCATGATTAGCATGTTGCTAGCATGTTTCTAGCATGACTAGCATGCGACTAGCATGTTGCTAGCATGACTTTAGCATGATTAGCATGTTGCTAGCATGTTGCTAGCTTGTTTCTAGCATGACTAGCATGCGAGTAACAAGTTGCTAGTTTGATTAGAATGTTGCTAGCATGATTTTAGCATGATTAACATGTTAGCATGTTTCTAGCATGACTAGCATGCGACTAGCATGTTGTTAGCATGATTTTAGTATGATTAGCATGTTGCTAGCATGTTTCTAGCATGATTAGCATGTTTCTAGCATGACTAGCATGCGACTAGCATGTTGCTAGCATGTTTCTAGCATGATTAGCATGTTGCTAGCATGTTTCTAGCATGACTAGCATGCGACTAGCATGTTGCTAGCATGATTTTAGCATGATTAGCATATTATTAGGATAGATAGAAATAGTCAGATAGATAGATAGATAGATAGATAGATAGATAGATAGATAGATAGATAGATAGATAGATAGATTAGATGAGTTTGAATGAGTTTAAATTGATTAGCATCAAAGCTTGATTGAGTCTAATGGGATTTGGAGCTTGGGTCATCTGAACATCCTGTCAATGAAAGTCTATGGGATTTTTATGATATTTAATATTAATTTGTAAGAAAACCGTAACTCAAACCAGTCTGAAAAGATATAGCACACCAAGTCAGACCAGTATGAAGGTCTGACCCGAGTTTGGAGTATGTAGCTTGAACGGTCTAGGAGGAGTTAGTGTCCAAAAATATGCGGTCAGAAAAATAATAATAAGAAGAAGAAGTTTAAATAGGATTTCAGTAAGTTGGCTTTCTCAAGCCAACTTAATTATTATTCAAAAGAGAGCTGTGATTTTCCAACAGCACCTGATCCGAGTGCAGTGCAGTGATCCGAGATCCGAGTGCAGTGATCCGAGATCTTACCAGGCTGAAGCCCTGCAGTGGCAGGAGAAGAAACTTTAGAAGAATGCCCTTTTACAGCTGGTGCTCAAACTACACCCAAACCAGCACAGCACAATCCGGCCAAACCAAATCACACAGTTACAAAAACAAAATGTAATTGCTTATTGGAAAGATGCCACTACATTACAAAGGAAGATGAAGCTGTATTTCGACCTGAAAAGAGACTACAAACCAGCAGAATACCTGAGCTGCGTAAAAGATCACAAATTAAGAAGAACACTAGCATGTTGCTAGCATGTCACTAGCATGTTTCTAGTATGATTATCAAGTTACTAGAATGTTGATAGCATGTTTCTAGCATGTTGCTAGCATGTTTCTAGCATGTTGCTAGCATGTCGTTAGCGTGGCTAGCATGTTTTGCTAGCATGTTTCTAGCATGATTAGCATGTCTTTAACATGTTTCTAGCATGATTAGCATTCGACTAGCATGTTGCTATCATGATTAGCATGTTGTTAGCATGATTAGCATGTTGCAAGTATGTTTCTAGCATGATTAGCATGTTGCTAGATAGATAGATAGATAGATAGATAGATACGAAATATTAGATGGTGAAGATAGATAGATAGATAGATAGATAGATAGATAGATAGATAGATAGATAGATAGATAGATAGATGATAAGAAAAATTAGTTGAGAAGATAGATAGATGCAACATTTCAGCAGGTGTAGAATTTATTATCATAAAGATGTAACCAATATACCGTTTATAAAACATTATCTTAGGTAAAAAAAAATAAAAAAATTAAAAAAATAAAAAATAAAACACATTTGTTCATTTTCAAATACACCCATCTAGAAGCAGGCATAATATGGTGCCATTTCACTGTCCATTGCTGTTCCCTTCACTTGTATAGTAATCATTTTAAAAAAGAAAATAATTATTAGTCAAAACAATATTTATAACTTCCAGCAAACATGCCATACTAGGTTTTACTCCACTATGTCTTTGTTATAGAAACTGTTCCACCACCCGTAAGCCATCCTCATGAGGGATGTTAGTATACTGTATAAACTCTGAACATCAAGTGTAGCGAGAAGAACAGCATCGACAGAAAAATCAACAGCATACAATGGTTCAATAAAATCCATAGAATCTCGTACATAGGATGGCAACATAGGCACAAATGGTTTAATGAAGTAAACCACAAAAGAAGAAATATTATCAGGTAAGACTACCAATAATACTTACAATAGGACGAGACTTCAAAGGGTATCCAAACCCTTGTGAACCGTAGTCAATGTATATGTATATCAAAGGTGTATTTTAGCTGAATACTCAATTTTTTTATTTTGCTGTAACTTGTAATGAATATACATTTTCAATTTAGTAGTAGGGTCAGCACGTAAACGTACATTAAAAACGCATACTGTTTTCAATATTGTTTGGATATTTAGAGTGATTATTGACAAAGTCCCTTTAAGACAAGTCATGTCACTCTGCGGCCATCTTTGAAACACCTCTCGGGCATCCAAGTGCAACTTCTATCTCTTTGAATGGGGAAAAATCTAATTCTACAAAACTTTTAACTAGGCTTGCGATTAAATTGCATATTTGAAATCACCAAAGAAATCTGATAACATCTGTGTCATAAATGTTTTTCATTTTGCTCAAAAAGAGTTATAAAAAGCGTATTCCAGCTAGATCTGCCAGTTGCTCGTCTCAGAACGCTGACTGTTTCTATAGCAACTGGGATGCTTCTAACAGCTGCAGTGACTCACTGACTTTACTGATTAGCGATTGGCTTCTTCATTTTGAGCGTTGCATTTTTCCCCATTCAACACTATATAAGTGACATGTCTTGGGTGTTCTATAGTCTGTGTTATTGATGTGTAATTTTTTTTTAAATATATTTTTTATGTTTATTCTAGTTTCCCCCCCCCCCCTTTTTCTTTTCTTTTCTTTTCTTTTGTCTTTTTGGGTGCAGCACTCCCCTCTTGTGAATCAATGATTCAAAGCCCCATTCATAAAGAGAAATAGCCATTTACGTCATTCCTGAATGAATCAGCATCTCGAATGTATGAATGACTCAAAGACATTTACATTTTTTAATGAAAATAAATAATAAAAAATAAAAAACTTTAAAGGAATAGTAAACCCCCCAAAAATGTAATCATGTCATCATTTACTCAAACCTGGATGACTTGTGGAAAATAAAAGAAGGTATTTTGAAGACTGATGGAAACTGCTGTTTTGGTTACCAATGACTTCCATTGCATGAATGAGATAAAATAAAAAAAGGACATGTTTCTCAAATGATCTCTTTTTATTTTCCATATCTTATGTTAGCCTAAACGTTTATGTTTAATAAACGGTTTTAATAAATTTTATGTTGAATCGAATAAAATATTTTTTTTTCTAAAACTTTCAATTTATAATGTCTACTTAATACTTTCTCATTAAACACAAAAATTGCATTAAATAATCTTTTAGTTTCACAGCCAAATGTAATTTGCGATTAATTAAATTAAATAATTTATACATTCTGTTATTAATTAGATTCAAAATTTTAATCAGCCCTAATTTATATATATTTTTTAGCTAGAGGTTTTTGTTGTAGTATCTAAATCATAATTTAAAATTGTAAAGTTTAATTGGTGTCATACCATACAAAAGTTTATTTATTGGAATATAAGATAATACAGATAAAAAACAAGTAATTTTTTTTTTGGCAATGGCAGTAAAAATCTGGCCAAATGTGGAAAAAATTTGAAAAAATTCTTAACGTTGAGCCCCAAGCATAATTTCACAAAGCTAAAGTCAGACCATTCTGTTTTTGCTTCAAATGCATTTTCTGTAGAAGGTATGAAATGTGGACATGATATCTGTAAGAAAAACAATAATAATAATAATAATAAATTAATTATTAATTATAATAATTATATTATTATAAAATGACAAAATGACAAATTGTCTGCTGCTTTGTGATTGTTTGTTGGTTGTAAATTGTAACATTTACTGTACCTGACTGGAGCTCCACTTGCCCTCATCAAATACATCTCCTAAAATGAAGACAATTTCTGGATTTAGAAGCCAAAGTGATGTCTGGAACGCCCTTTCCATCTGCCATTCTCTGTGAAAAATTGTTACAATATTCTTAAACAAAAATGCAAAGCGGATGGTATTTAAAATGACTTTTTGCACAATGTAAAAAAAATGGCCTTGTAAATCTTTCAATCAAAAAAATTACAAATTTAAATTAAAATTCCTAACTATGAGCTATCTGATCAGGACGGTTAGTTGACGTACTGTTTTATCTGTAACCTAGGTGGTAACAGTTCTGTCCTTAAAAAAATTGCTACAGCAGTAAGATGGTACAGTGTTTATATCAAAAACATTTTCAAACCATGGCACATATTTTTGCTAATGTTTCTAAATAAACGAATTGAGCGATTTTAAGACACCATATCCATACCTTCTGAGTTTGTCGAGCCAGTGTCCTTTGATGGCCCCTAGTAAGTGAGTATCGGAGAGAAATAACGCCCGTAAAGGTAAATGTGAATTTACAGTCTCAATATGAGGCCATGAGCATCGCAGAATAACAGGATAATAAATCACATATTCACACAATACAAACACGCCGACAAACGTGAATATCAGCAATGCAGCTAATCTACCACTCGATCCGTACATCAAGATCATTACATTAACCAGAGTTTTACATCCAAGTACAAAATACACCCATAAAATCCGCTGAAAAAAAAGAAAAGTAAATTCGTCTGTCACGTGCCTGAGGCAAGATCCATCTATAGGCTTCATTCGCACTGAAATTTCATTTTTTACAAACAACATCAAAACGGAAGACGCATTGCAATATAATTCCTCATACACTCGCTGTATATTTTAATAAGGAAAAATAGCATATGGCAGATCACGATTTTAAAATCCTCTCAGCGGAAGCACCGATGTTGTCAAGAGCAGTTTTGCTAAACACAGACAAACGTCACAGCTGTGCGTGCGTGTGCTGAACAGTGAACATCTGAAAGGACACAGTCCAATTGATTACATTCCCTGCGCGCTTGAAGAGTGCCATCCAGTGGTCAGTCATAATATAAAGACTTTACTTTACAGAAATGTAAAATGTCCCCAAAATGGGTTTGTGAAGTCTTTAAAGGTATGTTCGGTTCACTTAAGGTGCGTTCATTCCTCCCTGCCTCCTAAGCACGGGATATCCATTGAAGTGGACTTCTCTGATAATAATCGCTCATTTGGAATGCCCTTGAACGCCATCAAAGTAAAGGTAATAACGGGGCCACCAATGCTCAGCATCGGTGCTGGGCGTATCCGGGACCCCCCATAACAAGTAAAAGATTTATATATATATCAAGCAATACAAGATATTATTTTAGTAAAAAAAAACAAAAAAATGAATTACACATCTGATTAAATTCAAGCAGTTAAGGTACAATACATTTATTTTTATTACTTATTTACAATCATTCATGTGACTTAAGTATGTTTTTTAACTAGTTATCATGTATCTTTAAAATCACATCTAAAACCTGCCATAAACGTGATAATTTAGTGCTTATTTGGATATGTGAGGCTAGCTATAATATGGAGAGTAATAAACCTTGGGAAGAGAAAAACTTCTTACTGACTTTTTTGAGGAGAAATTTTCTCTTTCTACTGTATTTCCATGTAGGGGTTTTGTATTCATCATATATTCTACATTTTTCATTGAAAGCAAACCTCATTTGAAGCTGTAATAATAGCATATTTGTGGAAAGAATTTGGCAAAAACCCAGTGCATATGTGAGTTTGCACTCAGAAGAGCTAAAGGTTTCTATTTTCAACTTTGAGCAAAAATAACAATCACAAAAATTTATTTTGATTTATTTAACACAATTACCAATCAGATGTGTTTATGTTGGAATCAATGTATCGCTCTAAACACTGGTGTTCGCCCAGTTCTGCATTTTGCATGCTCCCAAAACATCTTATTATAAAAAGTGTAGATGCGATGTACAGTACATATGAGATTCACTGATGGTGAAATGGCAACAGTTCAAAGAGTAAGTGTGCTGGATGTGAGGGGTCCAGAGTGATTTTGCCAGCCCTTTTTCTCACTCAGGATGAGTACAGTTCTTGAATAGAAGAGAGGATTGTACCAATGATTCGCTCAGCAGTCCGGACTACCCTCTGTAGTCTTCTGAGGTCAGATTTGGTAGTGGTAGCTGAGCTGAACCAGACAATTACTGAAGTCCAGAGGACAGATTCAATGATGGCGGAGTAGAACTTTTTCAGCAGCTCCTGTGGCAGGTTGAACTTCCTCAGCTGGTGAAGGAAGTACAGTCTCTGATGGGCTTTTTTCACAATGGAGTCAATGTGAATGTCCCACTTCAGGTCCTGAGAGATAGTGGTGAACAGGAACCTGAATGACTCCACTGCAGTCACAGTGCTGTCCATGATGGTGAGTGCAGGGGGGGCTCTCCTGAAGTCCACTATCATCTCCACGGTTTTGAGCATATTGAGCTCCAGATTGTTGAGACTGCACCAGACAGCCAGCTCTTTAACCTCCTGTCTGTAAGCAGACTCGTCACCATCCTGAATGAGGCCGATGAGTGTGGTGTCATCTGCAAACTTCAGGAGCTTGACAGAGGGGTCTTTAGATGTGCATTCGTTGGTGTACAGTGAGAAGAGCAGTGGGGAGAGAATGCAGCCCTGAGGAGCTCCAGTGCTGATTATACGTGTGCTGGATGTGTATTTTCCCAGCTGCTGCCTGTCTGTCAGGAAGCTGTTGATCCACTGACAGATGGAGGTGGGCATGGAGAGCTGAGTTAGTTTGGGCAGGAGGAGGTTTGGAATGATAGTATTAAAGGCTGAGCTGAAGTCCACAAACAGGATCCTCAAGTTAGTCCCTGATCTGTCTAGGTGTTGCAGAATATAATGCAGTCCAGCGTTTACTGCATCGTCCACAGACCTGTTTGCTCTGTAGGCAAACTGAAGAGGATCCAGCAAGGGTCCGGTAATTTTGTCCTGTGATTTTGGATTTCTTTGGGAAGGGACTTTGCACAGCTCCAGTGATCTGTTGAATATCTGTGTGAAGATGGGGGCCAGCTGGTCAGCACAGGATTTCAGACAGGCTGGTGTAACACAATCTGGGCCTGGTGCTTTTTTCCTTTTCATCCTCTCTGATGTGAATTGCAGGTGTGGGGGAAAGGGTGGTTGCGAGGTATAAATGGTGTGAGCAGTTGTGTGGAGAGGTGTTCAGGGCGGGTGTGAGGTGTTCTTTCAAACCTGCAGTAAAACTTGTTCAGATCATTTGCCAGTTGTTGATTCTCCACAGTGCTGGGGGGTGGTGTCTTGTAGTTGGTGATCTCCTTCAGACTTTTCCACACTGATGCCGAGTCGTTGGAAGTGAACTGAGTCCTTATGTTTTCAGAATAATTCCACATATAAATGCGGAATGGACTCTTGAAATTGCAGTGACTGACAAAGTGATGACCATATTTGTTCCTGAATATAGCAGCCTTTTTGAGTGAAATGATTAAAAGGGTCATATGATGTGATTTAATATTTTCCTTTTTCTTTGGAGTGTTACAAGTTCTTGGTGCATAAAGAAGATCTGTAAAGTGGCACTAAAATCTCAAATCCATAATAATTTTGAATCAATAACTGAAACCTATGATCGGACCACAGTGACCTATCTGTGGGCAGTGTTGGGAAGGTTACTTTGGAAATGTAATAGGTTACAGATTACAAGTTACCCTGTTTAAAATGTAATAGTAGTGTAACTTTTTCAATTACTTTATTAAAGTAATGTAACTAATTACTTTTGAGTACTTTTTGATTACTTTTCTAAATTTGTGAAAATTAAAGAATAATAAATAAAAGCATATACATCAACTTAAATACAGTTATCTAATAAGTATGTGACGTATTCTGTGTAAACTCCTGAAACATTGGTGCTTTTTTGAAACTGCTGTCTCTGTATATGATGATAGTTTTCTCAAAATAAGTAAAATGCACATGAAGTGACACAGAGCAGTTCTAGAAATTATGTTTATGTGCTCGTGTACTCCTATATTGAGATGGCAGAGGTTGAAAACACTGCGAGCTTCAGTAGGCCTATGTGTAGTAAATGAAACCATGTCTTTGCCATTAATTTACAGGAGGGGCGGACTGGGAAAAAAAATTCAGACTGGAAAATTCAAACTCATACAAACAAATTAATTGACAAAACTATTGTTTGTATGGACCTAACATAAAAAAGGTTTAAATCTTTAATTTGGGGACATGCAAAATAATTAAAATTTCTCTCCTGAACTGCACCTTCACTTC
Organism: Carassius carassius; assembly: GCF_963082965.1. Taxonomy (NCBI): domain Eukaryota; kingdom Metazoa; phylum Chordata; class Actinopteri; order Cypriniformes; family Cyprinidae; genus Carassius; species Carassius carassius. The sequence goes on from NC_081789.1 coordinate 8,949,323, forward strand.
CATTTTTTTCTTCAGTCTCTTTATTTTGCCCTGTTATCCATCTCTCTCGTGACTTTAATACTCAAGATTGAACAAAACTATACTTTACAATACAATACTCTACAATACTACAATATCTTTATAGAAAAATCCTAATACTGTACACGAGTCATGTTTTTCCCTTACAAAAAATTACCATGCTTTTATTAGCCTATATAAAAGTAAAATAACCTTTTTTTTTTTTTTTTTTTGCAAATGGATTTGTATTTATTTTTAAATAAATACATTTGTAAAATAATTTTACATTTTTGGTTATCACAGTTAAACAATAGTAACCATTTTTTCTGGATTTATAGTTAAATATTAAAATGTTAATTTTCGTAAGGGTTGTGTTGTTGTTTGTCGTAGCTCCCCCTAAACCTATAAAAAAAAATTGGAATTTTTTTTCAGCTAAATTACTACTGTAACATTACAACAGATAATAATGATGTCCTTCATATAGTATTTTGAGTGATGACTGATGAGCAACGTGCTGCTGCTTGATTAAAAAAATAAAAAAACAAAGACAAAAAAGCATCTTTACAGATGAAACTGACCTGAAACCCTGAACAGTAGCTCCAGCTGTGCGCTTCCACAGTCTATTCTCTCTCTCTCTCTCTCTCTCTCTCGCATTGATTACTCTGAGTCTGATCCAAACCGTTAGGCGCGGAGAGCGCGCGAGTCATGACCAACAATTCATGACTTATTAGAGATTTTATTATCAAATGGCGGATTCGCAAATGATCGCGTTAGTTCATTCGGCAGGCAATTATACGGGATCCCGGTTCTCCCGGTGTCCAGTCCGCGCCTGATTTCCACAGACACGCAGAATATGCAAGTAATATATTGCATTCTTGGAGCTTTATATTCACAGACACTAGTCGATGTCATGTTTTGATTCAAGTGTACTGACCTACTTTTGATTTAGTCATCCAAAATGTGGCATATTCCGTCCGCGTTAGGCATTTCGTTTTAATGACTGGATTCTACGAACCAGACTGTATTTCCGCATCCCGGAAATTATTAGGGCGGTATGTCTCAGAATAGTCAGTGCAATTTGGGAAAGAAATCAGTTAAATCTGTATGTGGATGTGTGTAAATATTCAAATGTAATCCCCTTTGTAATCGTAAAAAATTTCATAAGTAACTGTAATTTAATTACTAATTTTTTCTTAGTAACTGTAACTAATTACAGTTACAATAATTTTGTAATTAAATTACGTAACGCCGTTACATGTAACTAGTTACTCCCCAACACTGTCTGTGGGTGACACACAGATTGTCAGGTCTGGTTAATGGGCCTCAGTCAGAAACTCTTAAATGTTTCCTATTCAGGGCTCGACATTAACGCTTGTCCGCTTGTGGATTTTGTGAAGGGCCAAGTGAAAGAGAATTTTACTTGCCCGACCGAACAAGTAACCTGATCAAAATTTTAATAACAAACAATAACTACACAAACAGCTGTGGTGGAGTGTGTGTCGAGTTTCAAGTTCCTTGGCATCTACATCTCAGATGACCTCACATGGTCCCATAACACCTCCACCCTGGTCAAAAAGGCACAGCAGCGCCTTTACTTCTTACGGAGCCTTAAGAAAGTTCACCTAAGTCCCAGGATCCTTGTGGAACTCTACCGCTGTACCATTGAGAGCATACTCACGAACTGCATCTCAGTATGGTACAGCAATTGCTCCGCAGCTGACCACAAAGCACTCCAGCGGGTGGTGAAAACTGCTTAACGGATCACCGGCACCCAAATAACTTCCATTGAGAACATTTATCATAAGTGCTGCCTGGGCAGGGCAAGAAATATCATCAAGGATGCCTCTCACCCTAACCATGGACTTTTCACCCTCCTTCCATCCAGCAGTGATTACAGGAGCCTACGCTCTCGCACTAGTAGGCTCAGGAAGAGCTTTTTCCCCAAGGCTGTGACACTTCTGCACACCACACCACCAATCTAACCTGCACCTGCTCTTTTACTGCACTGGTCACAGTACTTTACATACATGTATTTGCACTACTCATATTTTGCACAGACTGCACACTATTCTAGCTATTACACTATAAACTGTCTAAAGTTGTTATTGTACAAAGCACAGTAAACTATTTCTATTAAAATCATTGCACTACTGTTATTTTGCATATAATACATTGTTTAACAATACTTTTGCACACTCATCCAACTGTATTTATTACCACTGTTCTCACGTTGCTGCTGTTCATAATGTGTATATAATCCTACATTGCTCTGTTCATAATGTACATACAATCCCTACATTTGCATTCCTATTTATATTCTGTATATACTCTGCTCAATACTGTATATAGTAACTCCACTGTACATTCTGTATATCATAGCTTCACTTACTCTGCACTTTTATGTATATAAAACGTACTCGGTTACTAACGTAACCTCGGTTCCCTGAGATGAGGGAACGAGTACTGCGTAAGCTAGCTTACGCTATGGGAAAAGGTCCCCTTTTCTCGAGAATATGAAGCCAAAAATTATCCTTAATTTTTAATAATGTAAAACGCAGTGCTGCAGCACAGCAGACCTAAGCGAAGCAGCTCGCGCGCTTATTGGCTGTGCTGTGGCAACTGCAGCAACCTATGGTGAGGCGGCGGAGAGGAACGAACCAATGGGGGCGCTTCGCGCCCATTGGACGTCAGAGCGCGCCAAAATAGGCGTGGCTGGAACTATATAAGCCGCCGCTTTGCAATAGGGATCAGGTTTTAAATCGACTGAAGCGATCACCCGATCCGAGCACATAGCACGGCAGGTTACGCAGTACTCGTTCCCTCATCTCAGGGAACCGAGGTTACGTTAGTAACCGAGTACGTTCCCTTTCGAGAGTACTCTCGTACTGCGTAAGCTAGCTTACGCTATGGGAACACAATGTAAAACGCCGTGCGTGCTCGGGAACTTCGACCTGTCACAGCCCGAGGCGAGAGCCCGGGGCTTTATAGCAGGAGAAATCCCAGTCCCAACAGCAAACCTTAGTGAGCTTTATATAGGGAACGAAAAAAGGGGGACGTGATAAGGCTTGGCACGTCTATATAGAAAGTACCCTGGCCTGCAGGGCAGGGACTTGCAGATTATAGAATCTAATAAATGTGGACGGAGAGGCCCAGCCTGCCGCCGCACAGATATCATCCAGTGGTATCCCGCAGGACCACGCCCATGATGAGGCCATACCTCGGGTGGAATGGGCTCTGATGCCGAACGGGCAGCGAAGGCCCTTAGATTTGTAAGCCAGCGAGATTTTGCTTCGTGGTGGCGAGACCTCGGGTGCGCCCACCAAAGCATATGAAGAGCTAGTCCGACCTCCTGAATGAGGCGGAGCGCGCAATATAGGTTTTGAGAGCCCTGACGGGGCAGATGAAGCTCGTGTTGCTTTCGTCGCTTTGCGAGGAAAGGGCTGACAGCGAGATGACCTGTGCTCTGAACGGTGTTGAGAGCACCTTGGGGACATAGCCGTGTCTTGGTCTGAGAATGACTCTGGAGTCATTAGGCCCAAATTCGAGACAGTCAGCGCTTACAGATAGCGCATGTAAATCTCCCACTCGCTTGACTGAGGCCAGAGCCAGTAGAAAAGCGGTTTTGAACGAAAGAAGCTTCATGTCGACAGACTGAAGCGGTTCAAAAGGGGGGCCCTTTAAGGCCTGTAGGACCGTAGACAGGTCCCAGGAAGGGATTGAAGGGGGTCGGGGAGGGTTCATCCGACGAGCTCCCTTAAGGAAACGAATGACCAGTTCGTTTTTTCCCAGTGATAGGCCGGCCACCGGAGCATGAGAAGCTGCAATGGCTGCCACATACACTTTGAGCGTAGACGGGGATCTGCCCGCATCTAAACGCTCCTGTAGGAAGGAGAGTATCTCCGTCACGTCACATAAGTGAGGGTCTAGGTTCCGTGTCCCGCACCAGGTGGAGAACACTGACCATTTCTGCGCGTAAAGGCGCCTGGTTGAGGGCGCTCTGGCTTCCGTAATGGTCTTTAACACTCCCTCAGGGAGGTTCCCGGGCACCCGTTGAGGGGCCATACATGAAGGGCCCAAAGTTCGGGGTGGGGATGCCAGAGCGCGCCCTTCAGCTGCGTGAGGAGATCTTTCCGCAGCAGTATTGGCCATGGGGCTGTACTGGACAGCTGCATCAGCTCGGAGAACCAAGGTTGGGTCGTCCAGAGTGGGTCTACTAGCAGCATAGCACATCTGTTCTTCCTGACCCGATCGATGACCTGCGGTAGCATCGCAACCGGTGGGAAGGCATAAAGCGGGCGTCTGGGCCAATCGAGGGCCAGCGCGTCCCTGCTCTTTGAAAAATATATTGGGCAATGAGCGTTGTCTTCTGAGGCGAAGAGGTCGACCTCTGCCCTGCCGAAGATGCTCCACATCAACTGAACCGTTTGTGGGTGAAGAGACCACTCCCCAGGGGGAACATTCGCCCTGGAAAGCATGTCCGGGCCCCGGTTCAGGATGCCAGGTACATGCGCTGCCTTTAGCGAGCGCAGGTTGTAATGTGCCCATGTCAGAAGACGTTCGGTCAGGGTGTGCAAGGTTTTTGACCTGACACCACCCTGGCGATTTATGTAGGCCACCACTGACATGTTGTCTGATCTGACCAGAACGTGGTGGCCCTTTAAAAATGGGAGGAAAGCTTTCAGGGATAGTTCGACCGCTATCATCTCCAGACAGTTTATGTGTAACAGTCGCTCCGGGCTCGACCAGAGGCCGGAGGCAGACCTGCCCTCGTACAGGGCGCCCCAACCGAGGTTGGATGCATCTGTCGAGACTACTTTCCATTTCGAGACAGCGCCCGTGCTTACGCCTAACTGATACCATCTAGTATCGGCTATTTTCCAAGGGGCCAGAGCTGTGATGCAGCCGTGGGTCACCTTGATGCGCGCGCGGCCGGAAATCCAGGCGCGCGCTGGAACACGGTCTCTCAGCCAGCGTTGTAGTGGGCACATGCGCAGCAGGCCCAGTTTGAGAACCGCAGAGGCTGATGCCATCAGACCTAGCATTTCTTGAAATCGTTTGAGCGGGTAAAGAGACCCGGCTTTGAACGACACGGCTAGATGCTGAATAGTGAGAGCGCGTTGTGACATCAGACGCGCTGTTCATGTCACAGAGTCTATGTCTATCCCCAAAAAGGAAATCCTCTGGCTGGGAGACAGAGCGCTCTTGACAGTGTTGATCGTGAGACCCAGGCATTCTAAATGGCTGATGATCCAGGATCTGTGTGTCGTCAGTAGTTCCTCGGAATGGGCTAAAACTAGCCAGTCGTCGAGGTAGTTCAATACTCGCACTCCCCGCATTCTCAGGGGTGCGAGAGCGGCATCCATGCACCGTGTAAACGTACGGGGCGCTACGGAGAGGCCGAATGGAAGAACCATGTACTGATAAGTCTGCCCCTCGAAGGCGAATCTCAAGAATGGCCTGTGATGAGGTGCTATTTGAATGTGAAAGTAAGCGTCTTTCAGATCCACTGAGAAAAATCAATCCCTCGGGCGAATTTGCGCGAGTATTTGTTTGGTAGTTAACATTTTGAACGATCGCGTCATAAGCGCTTTGTTCAAACGTCTGAGATCTAGGATGGGTCTGAGACCGCCATCCTTTTTTGGTACGAGGAAGTAGCGGCTGTAAAAGCCTGACTCGCGCTGCGCAGGGGGGACAGTTTCTATCGCCCCTTTTGCAAGAAGGTTTATCAGTTCGGCGCGAAGGACGTGTGTCATTTCGCTTTTCACTTTCGTTTCGACCACGGCGCGAAAGCGCGGCGGTCTGAGAGCGAACTGGAGCGAGTAACCTCGTTTTATTATATTCAAAACCCAATTTGATATGCCGGGGATGGCCTGCCATGCAGCGGCTCGTGCGGCTATGGGTTGAATGTGCTTCGGGCACTGGCCGCCTGTTATGAGGGGACCAGTAGCTCGAGTATGCTGTGCTTGGGACACTGTGGTGACAGCGCTTATTTGTAGGGTTGCGCACTGAGAAGTGGGCACGCGCGCTACATTTAGAGCACCTCCGGCGCGAGCGGGAAGGTGGGCATGAAAGGGGACCCGAGTGTGTTTTTGTGACACTTGTTGGAGTGTGTATACATGTAGGGGTGCGTACTGTGTAGTGGGCACACTGCCTACATAGAAAAAGCTCTTTTTGTGCTTTATTGAGGTCGCCGTGAAAGCGGCGTTTGTGTGCAGGCGTGCGTGCATTGTAACAGGCTCGTTTACTGCAGTATAGACATCTCCAACCGCCTTTAGTGAGGGGATTGGAGGAAGTATGTGAGGTTTCTTGTGTGGTGGTCCGGCCGCAGCGGGACTTAACCACGGTCTTTTCAGCACGAAGGTCAGGAGGGCTTCGGAGGCTCGGGGTTCAGCACAATCCTGGGCCGAGGTCCCCGTCTCTCTGGCGGTTTGCGGCTCATTTCTACGGCGTCCCGCAGCAGAGCTAGAGCGTTTCGGCAGGAAGTGTCTCATTGCTTGTGACGTCTTCTGAGCCTCAGTGAAGCGTTCAGCGAAACCTTTAACCGACTGGCCAAAGAGGCCGGAAGGAGAGATAGGAGAGTAAAGAAAGGCGGATTTGTCGGCGTCTTTCATCTCCGTGAGCGTGAGCCAGAGGTGTCGCTCTAAAACAGCGAGGCTTGCCATGCTTCGGCCGATCGCTTGTGCTGTGGTCTTTGTCGCACGCAGGGCTAGATCAGTAGCGCTGCGGAGATCTTTAAAATCATAGGTATCTGGGGCAGACTCGTCCAGGTTACGGAGAAGTATGGCCTGAAAAACCTGAAGCACAGCCATGGTGTGTAGAGCCGAAGCAGCTTGACCAGCGGAGGTGTATGCTCGGCCAGCGAGAGCTGAGGTGGTGCGGCACGGTTTGGATGGATGCACGGGCTTCGACCGCCATCCTGCGGCTGAGGGCGGGCAGAGGTGTGCAGCAATTGCCTCCTCGAGAGGGGGGAGGCTCTCGTAACCGTGGTCTCGGGCGCCGTCGACAGAGGAGAGCGCTGACGAGACAGAAGTTTTCAAACGTGCGGAGAATGGGGCTTTCCACGACTTCGTGAGTTCATCGTGAACTTCCGGGAAGAAGGGGGCGTTTCTTTGCGGAGGGGCCGAAGGGCGCCCCTGCAAGAACCATTCGTCCAGCCTGCTTTTAACGGGCTCGTCTGGAGAAGACAGTCGAGCTGAAGGTCGCTGACAGCCCTTGTAAGCACGCGAGTAAGCTCCGTGTCGATATCAGCGCGTTGTCCGGTGCAGCTGGGGGCTGTAGAGGGGGGGGGTCCGCAATGGAGCCCGACCATTCCTCACTACTGGACGCGGTGAGAGAAAGGCTGTCGTGTCTGTCCTCTTCCGCCTCAGGCGCTCCGAAGGAGAAGGGGGCGCTGGTGAGCAGAGACTGGCGCTGCTCGTCCACGAAGAGGACAGGCGAAGGAGAGAGAGCGGGCGAGGCACGCGGGGAGTGTTCCGGCGTGAGCTCGCGTGTAGCAGTGTGCTCAGGCATTCTCTGATCGCGGCGTTTCTTACGCGGCACTTGAGAGAGAAGAGGCGGAGCGGGTGGAGCGTCGTGGCTGGTTTGAGCTAATCGAGCCCGCAGGGTCGATATAGCCATGTTGTCGCACTCAGGGCAGCCGCCCTTGGAGAGTGCATTCTCAGCATGCTCGCGGCCCAGGCAGGAGACACAGAGGATGTGGCGGTCCTTGCTGGGCAGAGGGCCTCGGCAGGAAGCGCAGGCCCGAGGCATTTGAAACAACGCCTCGAAATTTGCTCTTTTGCGAAAAAGTGTGATGCAGCGGCAAACACACTTAGCTTTTTAAAGGATATAGTCACGCCGGATGGCGCAGCAGGAAGCGAATGCTGAAGGCGGCGTCGGGATGAAGCACGAGCCGACGTCCTCAGATCTGCGTTGCAGTGCTATCCCGCTGAGAGGCTTTTCGACGGCGTGTAGAGGCTTCTCCGGAGAAGACAGCGAAGTGCAGGTGAGATCGCTGAAGGAGATGAAATCTGATCCCTATGGCAAAGCGGCGGCTTATATAGTTCCAGCCACGCCTATTTTGGCGCGCTCTGACGTCCAATGGGCGCGAAGCGCCCCCATTGGTTCGTTCCTCTCCGCCGCCTCACCATAGGTTGCTGCAGTTGCCACAGCACAGCCAATAAGCGCGCGAGCCGCTTCGCTTAGGTCTGCTGTGCTGCAGCACTGCGTTTTACATTATTCAAAATTAAGGATAATTTTTGGCTTCATATTCTCGAGAAAAGGGGACCTTTTCCCATAGCGTAAGCTAGCTTACGCAGTACAAGAGTACTCTCGAAAGGGAACACTATATTCTTGCACTTCTGGTGGTAACTGCATTTCATTAGCTCTGTACTTGTACTCTGCATAATGACAATAAAGTTGAATCAAATCTAATCTAATCTTAACTAGGGCAGCACCGAAACTTTTGGAAAATTTATTGATAGTATCAAGGTTGCGTCAGTTGATGCTCATGCAGGTCTGACTCAAGGAGAAATCAACACTATAAGTGCAACAACAGACAAAGAAACAGACATGAACAAACATACTGCGGTAGAAAAAATATAAATATTCTTTATAATATATGCAACATCACACGACCAAGAGTGATGTTTTCCCATCTTTCAGCTCGATTGCAAATGTTATATTGATTTTATACAACTTAAATTAAATAAACAGGTAATATTAAATGACTTACATTTTAGACACATTATGGATCGTTTTTGCTCCATTTCTAACAAAAATAGTTCTAAGCAAAGCCACAACAGAACAGTCGCGCATCTCAGAGCAACACTAAACAGTCTTTCGTTTACTAAATTATTCATTTTTGAATGAGTCAATGATTCAGTGAGCCATTTATAAAAATGGTTACTTGCTTCATTTGTTGAATGAATTAGCCGTTTAAACGAATCGGCTGAATCAATGATTCACTCATTAAGACAGTGACTTGCCACCACCTACTGGTGGTTTAATTTCATATTTAAAAGCATCATTGCATTTTTCCAACATTTCATATTTGTATGTCAAAAAAGTTAAACAATAATCTAATAACATTGTTTATGCATTTGGACAGATGGAGTTTGTTGATACTCATTTCATTTGAATAGTAACAACCATCCATGTCTTATTATTCTAAATTGACGTATTGATCACGTGTAAGAATTCAATGTAAATGGAGACAGGTCAAGCTAGGAAAATATTGTCCTTCATAAAGTTTAAAAGTGTAACGGCAATCAATTTAGGGCAAATATCTAAAATATGCAGATTAAAGTAATACCTGATAGAGCACTGATGAGACTGCTTTAGAATAAATTATATTTGTGCCAAAGAAAAAAAAACAAAAAAAATTTTTCTCCCCGGACAAGTAAATTTAGTGAATGATTGATTTACTTGTCCAAAGGACAAGCTCATGTCAAAGCTTAATGTCGAGCCCTGCTATTAGACTATTAGAAAGTCTAATTGTCAACTTTGTTACAATGTCAATTTCATTTCTAATTTTGTTTTGCCTGTCCTCAAAAAAAAAAAGAAAAGACAGATAGTTGGCCAGGGAACTCCTTGAGGAGTCCACAGATTTGCACACACACCCAAACAATCAGTGGTGCATTAAAGGGTTAGTTGACCCAATAATTAAAATTATGTCATTAATAACTCACCCTCATGTCGTTCCAAACCCGTGAGACCTTCGTTTATCTTCGAAACACATTTTAAGATATTTTAGATTTAGTCAGAGAGCTCTCAGTCCCTCCATTGAAACTGTGTCCACGGTATGTCCATGTCCAGAAAGGTAAGAAAAACATCATCAGAGTCCATGTGACATCAGAAGGTCAGTTAGAATTTTTTGAAGCATCGAAAATACATTTTGGTCCAAAAATAGCAAAAACTATGACTTTATTCATCATTGTCTTCTCTTCCGTGTCTGTTTTGAGCAAGTTCAAAACACAACAGTGTAGTGATATCCGGTTCGCGAAAGAATCATTCGATGTAACCGGATCTTCTTGAACCAGTTCACCAAATCGAACTGAATCGTTTAAAACAGTTTGTGTCTCCATTAACTTTTTTAATGTGGCTGACACTCCCTCTGAGTTAAAACAAACCAATATCCCGGAGTAATTCATGTACTCAAACAGTACACTGACTGAACTGCTGTGAAGAGAGAATTGAAGATGAACACCGAGCCGAGCCAGATAACGAACAAAAGATTGACTCGTTCTCAAGTACCATCATGAAAGAAATTAAAAGCAACAATTTGAAATCAGAAATGCATCATGTAACTGTAAGAGTAAATAATTACTATTGCCCCTTGGTAATATTATTAGAAAATACGGGATTAGTTTCCACTGTTATGCTGATGATACTCAGCTATATATGTCAACGAGACCAGATGAAACTTCTAAATTATCTAAGCTAACAGAGTGTGTTAAAAATGTAAAAGATTGGATGACCAATAATTTTCTCTTATTAAATTTGGATAAGACAGAGATATTAATTATTGGACCAAAAAACAGTACACAGAATCTAGTAGATTACAATTTGCAACTAGACGGATGCACTGCTACTTCCTCTACAGTCAAAAATCTGGATGTTATATTAGACAGCAACTTGTCTTTTGAAAATCATATTTCCCATGTTACAAAAACTACATTCTTCCATCTTAGAAACATTGCCAAGCTATGAAATATGTTACCTGTTTCTGATGCAGAAAAGCTAGTTCATGCATTCATGACCTCTAGACTGGACTATTGTAATGCACTTCTAGGTGGTTGTCCTGCATCTTCAATAAACAAGCTACAGGTAGTCCAAAATGCAGCAGCTAGAGTCCTTACCAGGTCAAGAAAATATGATCATATTACCCCAATTTTACAGTCTCTGCACTGGCTACCTATTAAGTTCCGTATCAGTTACAAATGATCATTTCTTACCTATAAGACCCTAAATGGTTTAGCTCCTGCGTACCTAACTAGCTTTATACCACGTTACAATCCATCACGCTCCCTAAGGTCACAAAACGCTGGACTTTTGGAAGTTCCTAGGATAGCAAAGTCCACTAAAGGATGTAGAGCTTTTTCACATTTGGCTCCCAAACTCTGGAATAGCCTTCCTGATAATGTTTGGGGTTCAGACACACTCTCTCTGTTTAAATCTAGATTAAAAACGCATCTCTTTCTCCAAGCATTCGAATAATGCATCTCTTAAATTGTGACTGCAATTGAATCTGATCAAATGTGCATTCTTATTCTTTAGCTTGGGTTAAACTAATTAATTTTACTTTGTTGGAACAGCAGCTATGCTAATGATGTCTCTATTTGTTTCTATGTTTTGCCACGGGATGTAACTACGATTTACACAAGCTCCAGTCTGGATCCAGAACACCTGAGAAGAGATGATGCTGATCCCTAAGACATGGTGTGCTCATGCAATTATAGGAAACTTCAAGATCAAATTGTTCGTGATCAGTTTATTGAAGGCATAGAGTACGATGTGACAAGACTCTGAAAAAACTGTTGTTAGAACCTGACGAATTGACACTAAACCAAGCAGATGTAATTGCACTGCAAGTGGAGGCTGCTCTGGAATTATCCACACTACTTGCTGACACACGCCCCCCTGTGGACGTTTCCACGCAACAGCTGCGATCTTCCTGCCATTCAAGACTGAAGATAACAATGCAGGTTTTCCAGTGCAGCTTGCATAGTTACAGAGAAACCAACGCAGTTTGAGCTTCTGTGGCAACTGTGGCTCCAGTTTGCACAATTCAAGAGGCCAAAATTGCCCTGCACATGGACAGACATGCAGGAAGTGTCAAGAAAAAAAAATAATAATCACTTTGCCAAAGTTTTCCGGTCTGCTCCTGCTACACAAGTAACATGGAGGAGACCCTCACCTGTCCGTAATGACTACACTGAGATCAGGCATGTATCAGCTGGCCAGGCAGCTTTTAGGACATGTACTGTGCTGCTTTAGGAGGTAAGCCTTTCACTCCTGATGGATACGGGAGCAGCAGCATCGTTGCTTAATGCCAGTACATATCCCAAATTTTCTCACATCTGCCATTACAACAGCCCTGCACTTCCCTCTGTGGTTATGACAGCTCCAAGATTGTGATGCTCGGCAGAGAGGATCCTGTGCACCTTGTCTCCAAAAATTTGATTGATGAGGGTCATAAAAGCCATCTGTTCTGGACACCTGTTTGTACACTCCCCCCTCCCCTCCCTGTACACCCCAGTGACTTAAATATGAACTTATGAACCTAAGAAGGAATTTCGGTGAGGGAGGGGAAAGGGTTTTGTGTCTGTGTGTGTTGGGATCTATGTGCTTTTTAAACTCTGAAATGTGAAAATGGTATAAGGGAAGTTTTTATTAAGGTTTTAAGTACACAGTGCATTTCAAGAAAAAGGTTATAAACACATACGAAATGGAAACAATGTAATGATTGTTTTTGTCCTACTTGGAAAAGTGTAAAAACGTTACAAATGAAATAAAAATAAAACTAGGTTGCTGGTTATTTATCTAAAACAACTAAACAAGTCAAAAAACTATCAGATACGTTTCGTTAAGCAAAACGTGAAAAAGATGTGAGCGCTTATAACATTGCAGTTTAAAAAGGTGTAAAAACGTTGCTAAAGTTGTTACAAATTAAATAAAAAGAAAACTAGGTTACCGGTTATTTATCTAAAACAACTAAACAAGTCAAAAACTAACAGATACGTTTCGTTAAGCAACACGTGAAAAAGATGTGAGAGCTTGTAGTATTACAATTTAAAAAGTGGTTTTGTTACCAGTTAGAAAACTAGGTAACAGAGTTTTAGCATTTGTACCTTACCTCATACTAAAAACAAGAAGCAAATGTAAAGAAATGATACAAACAAGAAAAGTTGGCGTTTGTCACGTCGGGGTGAAAAATTAAAACAAAAGAAAAAATATGGTAGGCATTTACGCGGATGTAAAATAAAATACATCAGACAAGATAATTGTCAAATCTATGCAGTACTTTACCACTAACTACAATTTTAAAAATCTAGACTGTTACTGACAGAGAGTTAAACGAAAGATAATAAAAAGAACTCCCAGCAGAATTTGCGATGCCTCCGTAAAACAACCTCACAGCAACGCAGACACACTCAGAATGCTTACGTCCGGTCCCACTCAAACCACTCCTTCTTCCTCTTTCATGCAAGGCTTTAGGTGCATTTACCGCCACCTACAGGGCAGGACTGTACATGCACTCCCCCCACCCACAATTCCTGCCGGCCCGGGACTCGAACTCACAACCTTTCGATTGGGAGTCCGACTCTCTAACCATTAGGCCACGACTTCCCTTAATGAAAACTAACTCAAACATAAGAGATAAAAGATATACAAAAATAAAATTAATGATAATAATAAACTTAGTAGTGATTCTTTAAATACTGTTTATCAACTCTTTGAGATACTTAATCTGTGAAACATTTCTATAGCCACATCTTTATTTAACAAAATCTAAAATGAGATCTGATTTATTTCTATATTAAGTGCTTCTGTAAGTTGTAATCTTTCGTTGTCATATCTTTTACATTTTATTAAAATAGGTTCAACTGTTTCAGGAAGATCACATTTAATACAAAGTCCAGACACATGTTTTTCCTCTTATAAATAATGACTGATTAAGTGCAATGTGTCCAATTCTATGGCGAGATCTTCCTTTCTACCCCCAAAATTCTCCTTTCATTTCCAACTGTTCTTTGAATATTATATAAATGCCGTCCTTTATTCTCACCACCCCATTTAATTTGACACGTATCTTTTTATGTTTATTTTTTTTTTTATTAGCCCTTTTATTTCTAATTTACTCATTGGAGTATTAAATTTGATGTCTGATATTTTAATGTTTTTATCTGGTCCACTACTTTCATTACCTTGATTACCTACATGTGTGGGTATCCATACAAAATAAATATTTGTTTTGCTTGTATTCTGAACAAACTCTGTAAAATGACTGACAAAATGTCTTGTCTAGTAGAAGCTTCACCACTCTTTAAACTTGATAGTACTGAAAATGAGTCTGAACATATGACTACTTTAGGTATATTAATGTGTTCAACCCCCACTGAAGAGCCAAAAATATGACAATCATTTCTGTAGTATAAACAGACGGATGATTAGATGTTCTTTCTGGTATTCTATACCTAACCCTTGGAACATATATAGTTGCTGCTGCTGTATGGACTGTTTCAGGATCTTTAGATACAGTACATCTATGTATATGAGTTACTTTAAAACTAGGTTAGCCTATATGCTCTTTATTTTTAATCTAAACAAAAGTCCTTGATGTTTTATTTTATTTTAATAAGCCACTCACACTTACTTTAGTAGCCTAAATCATTGAATATGTCTTTTATTTTGTTAATATTAACTTCTGGCACGAAATGCTACATTCATAAATGTATGTTTTTCAAAATTCCACGTTTAAAGAGGAATTTGTTATGTATTTGGAGACGTTAAAAGGAATGAAAAGTCCCAAAGCAAGATTTTTGTATTCTTCATTAGAGGACTTTGGTTTCTTAATGTGAAAATCTGTTACTCCCCCCCTACATTTTCTTTATCTTTATATATATTTTTAATTTTTATTTTTTTCTTCAGTGTTGTTTTATTTATTTATTTTACATTTATTTTGTTTTATGATGTACAGATTGTGAACAAACATTTAGTGTAATCTCAGACCGTATTTGTAAATCTACCAGTAATGTATGCCTTTCTGTATCAATGTTCAAAGCAACCGATGTTTTTACTTTAAAATTAGGTTAACCTATACGATTTTATTTTTTTATCTCAACAAAAATTCCTTGTTGGAAAAAAGTGTTGTTTTATTTAATTTTAAATAAGTCACTCACACATACTTTAGTAGTCTAAATCCTTGAATATGTCTTTTATGTTGTCAATATTAACTTCTATCATTGCTATATCGTTGCTATATGAATTAAAACATGCGTTTAGACATACAAATATTAAACAGGAATGAATGTGGTAAGTCAAGATGGGCTTTTCTTGCCAAAGAAACTTTTACAACATTACAGGAAAGGATAAACATTTCATCTCAAGTAGTGCGTAGAAACGCGTCTGGCGTCTGGCATCTGATGTCTTTGTGTTTACTGTTACGACCATGTCAGCGAAGATTGTAAAACATCTAAAGGTTTTTGGGGTTTGCAACTCAACTGTAATCTAATTAGTTTTCCGGGGGTTCTGGTGTTGTAAATGGTGTGCTGCAGGTCAGTTCAGTTCAGTTAAGTTCACTTTATTAGCCATTTGCAGTGTAAAACCACATTGGAAAAGATGTGCAAGAAGCTCAAGGTACAATGTCAACACATAAAAGGACATAACATAAAACAGACAAACAAGTGCCGCATAAAAACTCAAAAGTAAAATGCTGTACAATAAAATCCACTCATAAATTTAAAGTGCCTAATTTAAATCGCTTTGTTTAAAATAGTTACAGCTTGGGGAAAGAAACTGTTTAAATGGCGATCAGTAGAACACTTGACAGAGCGATACCTTCTCCCTGAGGGAAGCATCTCAAAGAAGGCCCCTGCAGGATGGCAGGCGTCATTAACAAGTTTTAAAGCTTGATTCAAGAGTCTAGCTTTATATGTAACCTCCAGGAACGGCAAAGTGCAACCAATGATCCTGCTGGCTGAGCGGACCACTTTATTCAAAGCCTTCTTCTCTTTCAGGGTGAGATTACCAAACCACAAAGTAATACAACTAGTAAGGACACTCTCAATTACACAATAATAAAAATTCAGAAGAATCTTAGTATTTCGAGTAAACTCTTGAAGCCTACGTAAAAAGAAGAGCCGCTGTATCGCTTTCTTAGCAATGCTATTCGTATTAGAGCTCCAGTTCAAGTCATGAGAAAGAGTCACACCCAAGAATTTACATTTCTCAATAATCTGCACATCAGAATCATAGATAGTAATAGGCAACTGATTCCTATTGTGACAAAAATCAATAACAAGTTCGCACGTTTTAGAAGTGTTCAAAAGCAAGTTGTTTTTTTTCCATTGAACAACATTCTCCACCTCCTCACGATAATGAGATTCATCGTTTGAACTAATCAGCCCAATGATAGTTGTATCATCGGCATATTTGATTATCACATTATTATCATTGGATGCTACAAGGTCATGAGTATACAATGTGAACAGTAGGGGGCTCAAGATACACCCCTGTGGTGAACCGGTGCTAACATACAGCTCATCCGAAATACAGCCATTAATTTTGACCCTTTGTGGTCGACAAGTGAGAAAATGTAAAATCCATTTAAAAATGGCATCATCGAGTCCAAGACATTTCAATTTGTGAAAGAGCTTTGTTGGGACCATTGAATTAAAAGCTGAATTATAGTCTATAAATAGCATTCTAGCATATGATTTATGTGCATCAAGATGCTTGTAGACAGAGTTCAAAGCAAAGGAAATGGCATCCTCAACACTTCTGTTTTTCCTATATGCAAATTGTAGTGGGTCCACAGACAAAGGGAATTTGATCTCTAACAAAGTCCAACACCAACCGCTCAAAGGTTTTCATCAAGACAGATGTGAGGGCCACTGGCCGATAGTCATTCAAACACGTCACAGGTGTCTTCTTGGGCACTGGAATTATAATCGATCTTTTAAAGCTAACTGGAACAGTGCACTTCCCAAGTGTCATGTTAAAGAGATCAGTCAGAATAGGAGCAAGTTGCTCGGAGCACAGTTTAAGGACACGAGGAGGAATACAATCTGGACCAGGTGCCTTCCTAACCTTCGTCCTGGACAAGATCCTCTGGACATCCTCCTGAATGATGGTAAAACTCTGCTCATTACAGGCCGGAAAAACTTCAGGTTCAGCATATCCAATTTCAAAACGAAAATAAAACTCATTTAGTTCGTTTGGCAAGGATGGATCAAAATTAGTGATGGATCCTCCTTTAGGTTTCCAAGCGGTGATAGAATTTAACCCTTGCCACATACGTCGAGGGTCCGTCTCCATGAAATGTCCTTCTATCTTAGCTCCATAGGCTCGTTTAGCAGCTTTAATAGACCGCTCCAAAGAGTATCTGGACAACTTATAAGCAGCAGCATTACCAGATTTAAAAGCCATAGCCTGCTGTTGTATTTTCCTATTTACATCCGCATTGTACCACGGGTTCTGACTAGCATGCCGTTTTATTACCTTTTTTGGAACACAGCAATCAATGCAGAAATTGATGTAACCAGTCACTGCATCACAATACTCATCCAAGTTTTCTGAGTGGAACACAGACCAATCAGTAGCATCAAAGCATCCCTGTAGTTTCACTTCACTCTCCTTCGTCCAGCACTGAACAATACATGACGAAGGTTTTGATTGTTTACTCCTCTGTATATATGTAGGAAGAAGTAACACAGAAGAGTGATCTGATTTTCCAAAAGCTGGTCTGAGACTAGATTGATAAGCAGATTTTACATTACTGTATCAGTGATCCAGGATATGTGCTCCCCTAGTTGGGTGTTTAACATGCTGATAGTAGTTGGGAAAGACCGTTTTAAAATTACACTTATTAAAATCACCAGCTACTATAGCCACGGCATTAACATGGGAGTTCTCAAATTTGTGTACAATGTCACTTAATTCATTCAAGGCAGCAGAAATGTCCGCCCGCGGATGTATGTAAACACCACACAGGAACATTACCGAAAACTCCCGTGGGAGATAAAAGGGGCGGCATTTCAAAATAAGACATTCCAAGTTAACGTTGCAAGTTTTGTTCACGATGACACAATCCGTGCACCAAAGTTCGTTAATTAAAAAACACACACCTCCACCCTTCGATTTCCCAGTGCGCTCCTTCACCCTGTCTGAGCAGTGGACAGAGAAGCCCGGCGGCTGGAAAGAAGAATCCGGCACGCCGCTGTGTAGCCACGTCTCTGTCAGACAAAACACGGAGCAGTCCCGGGCCTCGCGCTGAGTCTTAATGCGACTCACCAGGTCGTCGGTCTTATTCGGCAATGACTAGACATTTGCCAGGTAAATGGACAGCAGCGGGATCCTCGACTGGTGGATGCGCAGTTTCACAACTGCCCTCGGTGTCTGTGCTTCTGCCGCTGGTAGCCTGTAGCGTCCCTGCTCAGGGGCTCAAATGTACGGCATGTGTAGCGATACCTCCGCCCAGTCCTTTCTCTCTGCTCCCGACCTCCGCGGCCCGACTCCTGGTCTCGCTTGCCTCGAGTGGGGCACACATCAAAATCAGCACACCTCAGACCAGTATTGACAAAAGACAATCCACTACCTTCCTTAAAGCTTAAAAAAATAGCTTAAAGCTTAAAAAATAGCTTAAAGTGGCAAGTGCATCAAAGACAAAAACAAACATAAAACAGACATTACAGAGGAGAGCTCTTGCTACGGCGCCATACCTTGGCGCCATGTTAAAAAACTCGGCAGCTAAAGTAAAAAAAAAAAAATGTTTGTGTATTCAGTGATCAAAGGGTTACAATTTCAACTTTATTGCTTAGGCCTGTGTTTGCGAGGTTAGCTGAAAGTTCATTTACTGGTCAAAAGGATGTGAAATCTTTTAACAAGTCAGACCATATAGGAAAATGTTGTTTAACAAAATATTGTTAACCTCAACATAGACATACTGAGAATGCAAACAAGTACACACACACACACAGACACAAATGTAAACATACAGAAAACATGAACATGTAACCAAACAAATACAAATATACACTCAAACAAGTACATAAATACACAAACAAACAAAATAGGTCACAAACACGAAAATACCTATATTAGATTGAAAATGAGTTGTCATAAGTTTTCTTTGAAACCAAAAGTGTTTGTTGCTACAAATGTCTCACAGAACTTTATACAATAGATTAGACATCCTTTCTCACTTTCCAAATGGTGTTGTTATCCATGATGTTTAAAATAGTTTAAAAAAAGTATTATTTTTTAGCTTTCATGTAGGATTCATGTCAGCACTCAAATGTTTTTAGCAAGAGTCCAGAGACAGATGAAAATAGATGCGTGAAGAAAAAAATGTAAGAGTTTTTTAATGACAGACTAAATGGTTTCAAAACAATTGAGTTTATGCATTTCTCTAGAATGTGTGTACGGTAACCATTGCATACATGAAGCAGAATAAATACATATCCTCATAAACGCATTGTGGTTGATGTTAAACAATAAAAAAAATATTATTTATATATCATAACTTACTTTCTTTTCAAAACACAATAAACATTCTTATGACTTTTTTAACTGCGATCAACCGTTTTGTTTGGAAAATAAAAAATCAATAAAAACATATTATGTTTCTTAGTTAGAATGCTTATAGTTTGTAGTAAAATCACATATATAAGCTAAAACATTCTTCTTTCAAACCACACGGTTTTCACACACACACACACACACACACACACACACACACACACACACCTCACAAAACTGCCAACAAGGACCTTAAGTTTTTGTTTTAACGTTTAGCTGTAGCTGAGACCTTGGTGGAATTATTTTACGCACAGTTTTGGGGAGGTTACCATGAACTTTGTAATAGGTTATAGATCACAAATTACCCTATTTAACCATATGCAACTATATCAATTTCTATAAAAAGTAATGTAACTGATAACATTTGATTACATGTTTTAAGACTTGTAATGGTTTCAACCATTAATCTTTTGAAACATGTAAACAGGACGGGGTAAACATTAGAGTGCTCAACAGCTAATGACCGTCAGACTTTTCAAAATCCTTCATCACTTAAATTAGGATTGTGATCGTGATTTCATTTTAAAGCACAACCACCACGAAATCAAATTTGCTTGGAGATTAAATACATAGAGTAGTTAGAGTAGTTAAGGTGGTTTATGAAATATATCAATGAAATCTGTATGTGTGTGAAAAAATATTCAGATGTAACATTTTCATAATTAACCGCAATTTAATTAAATTTTACTGTAACTGATTACATTTCATTTTTGTAATCAAATGATATAATTTAGCTATATGTAACTAGTTGACCCCTAACACTGATTATGCATTCTAACAATAATAGATGGTGAAAGAGTTCATTAACTTCTTTAACTTTAAAAATGCGGACAGTGTCGCTTAACTCTAGTTTGGCAAACAAGGGTTTGTTCATAAAACAACCCAGAACCCCGACTTGAAAGCACCGTAACAAGTATAGCCATTGCAGAAATTTATTGTAGAGATGCAGTAATATAAACTTTGGATGCACGGTTGACCAACTTATCACGTTTACCATATTATTACAATGCCCTGCTTACTTAGTTTTATGATGAAATATGTCTGTAAAAATAAACAAGCATACACACAATCTCCAGAATGGGGGCTGATGATGGGGGGGTTCATCATTTCATGATGAAGACAGACTGGATATTCAGACCACAGCAGCAGAACACAATTGTCTTTTTCTAAACATAAAGACAATTATTTGGTTTCAGGACACACAAATCCTAACAGTTCACAAGATAACATAACAACGGTTGCTCCATTACAGCATAGCCAACCCTATTTTAGCCTGTTTTAGCACATGGTTATCGTATTATTGTTGAATATAGTCGTTTAGTCTAAATATGGGTTAACAGTTATTTTATTGTTGTTATATGTATTATATGTTTTTGTTTTACAAAGGGGTTAAATTTAATACGTTTAACTAATACCTCATTCAAGCTATGTAGATCTTCAGTTCAGGGAACTACAATACCCATCATACACCTCAGGCTTCAAACATGGCCGTCGTGGATACGTACTCATAATAGGTGTGTTCGACATCGGCTGCGGATGGATGCAACCGATCGGCGACAGTAGCCGCGTGCAGGTGGGGAGGAGCTGCAAACGGAGATATGAAGCCGGACACGTTGTGGCTCCCATAGTTTGCTGCAATTACGTCAGTCCTGGCAGATCATGTGGCGTTTGCTTACTTGATCGCGTTTAAGATGTGTGTATAAGTGGTGTTTTGGAAGGGTGTCTTCCAAAACAAGATAACATATTGGATATATACTTTAGCAGTATGACATGGTTGTTTCTGCTAATACAAAATGATAAAAGTAACCTATAAAAAAATTCCCTGGTGGGTAATGGTATGTGTTTTTTAAGAAGGTTTCAGCAACAAGATTTACAGTACCCTCCTGCTGAGCTCTTTTTAAAATTTGAAACATAACACCACTGATTTTCATATACAGAAAAGCACAATTCTGTTGGATTTATATTGTGATTTAGACCAACTATTTGAAAGTGAACAGAATGTTGTCAAGTTGTTAAGTTGAAGTTACAGCAGGTTGTTAGCAGTTTGCTAACCACATGCAGGTGAAGTATAAACACAGCAAAATAAACTAGACAATATGAAGAAACCAAACAAATGGAGGAACATAATGTATTATGTATCATTTGTATAGGAGCATACATTTATGAACACATTAGATTGTATGTTTTTAAGATTAACATTTTAGTTATTAAAAATGCTCATTCGAATAGGTTGTGCTGCTGAATACTGTAAAAGGTCTGTATAAAAAAGAAAGTCATGCAAAATAAACATACACAAACTTGATATTGACAATAAAGTAAAGCCAGTAAAACAATATTTAATAAATATGATTTATAAGATGAAGACTACATAAAAACCTATTGAACTGTTTTAAAAGTCCACATGAGAATTTCTCCCAGCCAATCGTGGATCAGTTGTGTCGTCATCAGAACCTGTGCAGCCGCTCTTCAGAAGCTGCGCTGGCTGAGTTCTCCGGCTACTCTCGAATCACTCTCGCGGTACTTTGATGGCACACGTCACAGTCACGTGGCGTCAGCGCTGTATCAAGTCGGACAAAATTTCTAACCGGCATGCACTGCTTCAAGTCAGCCGACGATCGGTTTGCGCAGAGCTCCATGAAGTCGAACAAGCCTATTGTATGTGGCAACGCTCTAAATCATTTGACATCTGATTAAACGCATGCGCAGATAACCTAAATAAAAAGACGCACATTTCTACGCTGTTTGTGAAGTATACGCTCCTTCCATGTTGTGATGTTACAAACCCTCTTTTTTTTGTGATCTGTTTTAGCGATGCAAAGTTCGATTCACTTCTGAAATATTATTCATTTGGACAGTTTGGTTCAATGAACCGATTCATATTCATTTAAATCATTTTCGCAGTTATGTCAGTACACATTTTTTTTCTTCTAACAACTCAACAATTTTATTTCCGTGAATCATCTAAATAAATTTATTGTGTAAACACATATTGGTGGTTATTATCATCTGTTCATTTAAGTTAATGCTGAATCATCTAAATAAAGTTAACTGTGTGAACACATATTGGTGTTTATTGCCTTTTGTTCATTTAAGTTAGTGATTTTTGTGTTCGCAGTTTTAGGCACAGTGCCTCTGTCGTTTGTTTAGCTTAAACATCAGTTTTTAGTCAGTTACAAAGGTGTCAGGCATTAAGTTTTTGTATTTTTAACTAACCTAATTATGACAGAGTTACATGTTTCGGGTGTTTTTGGTGAGTGTAAGCGGTGAAAACTTAAATGTGACTGTCGAGTAACGTTAGCTACTCAAACGAAGACAAATTGCGTAAGTGTTCATCAAGATGCCGAAATGAAAATAAGCGTACAAATATTCATAATGACAATAAGTACAATATACCCTAAAAACACAATAGCCCCTGATAAGTACACCTAAAATTTGCTAGAGTGGTGAGATATTTACATTTATTCATTTAGCAGACGCTTTTATCCAAAGTGACTTACAGATGAGGACGGTGGAAGCAATCAAAAACAACAAAAAGAGTAATGATATATAAGTGTTATAACAAGTCTCAGTTAGGTTAACACAGTACACCTAGCATGGGATTTTAAATAATATAATAAATAAAAAGAAAACAGATTGAATAAAAAAAGAATAGAGCGAGCTAGTGTTAGAGGTCTTCACACACACACACACACACACATATAAATAGATATAAACCGCAATGTTTTTCATAGCTTTACACTTTGAAACCAGAACGATATGTTTCCATGATTTTGTTAGCTCTTTCTGTTTGAATCTGTTTACCGCAGTTTCACCATCCTAATTGCAATAGTTTGGTCTTACGCTTAGGGCCTTATACGAGTCCTTTTCTTAGTTTTTGCTCTCGTGTTAGTGGGTCTCTTTGTACATACAAAGCACTATTTCTGTGAATTTGGGTATTAAAATATTTCTTTAAACATCGTCTTCATTCGAGACGTTTACTTAACATCATTATATTATCCTTTATATTATCCTAGTTTATATCAGATATAATATATGTTGCTTATTATTATTGAATTGTTAACCAACAAACAAAAAAAGTTTCTGAACTCAGAGAACAGAATAGCGAGTGAAGTGGATCAGTCTTTTATTTCAGCACTATATTGTTGAATATACATCGATGTAGTGAAGAAAATGATCAAATTGTCATTAAAAACAAATAGTACTCATGACATTAAAGGCAATCTAAACGGAATAGAAAATCTCTGCAGATTAACATGTTTTGCTCCAATATAAAATCAACCAACGATGCAACAATTTCACAGGTCATAGGATCATAATTTTTGGAAGCCAACAGCACACATTGATCTGTTACAGATGTACACAGATAGAGAACGTCATTAACGTCCATCTCATCTTCACATTCAGACATCACTTCCAGAATTTTACATGCAGAAACATGCACCGGGTCCCTCCCAGTTAAAAATATGCTAGTCAAATCAGGCCATGTATATTTCAGGCTTCTTACAAGTTTCATTTGGTTACTGAGATTTTTTTCCCGCTTGCTATCGCCCGTAAAATCGTGATTTGGGTCGCATTCCGCCATGATGATCTTTTGCATCAGACCGATCATCTGTCCTCTGTAGTGTAGTTTAAAAACAGGGTCGATGATGTCTTTTACAAAACAGGTGATTCCCGCGGTGCATTCCAGTTTTTCGACCATCAGTGCCGCTTCATTTACCCTCCATGGGTCGTTTGTGCAGCATCAGACGACTTTTTCAGAATTCTATTCTTTCCAAGGCATAAACTTTGCCCTAATCGATATAGAACTTTGTTGCCGAATGCAGATGTTCTGTTTTAATTCACAATGAATTTCCGGTTTATTGATTTATTGTATTGTTTATTGTTCACAGCAGGCAACTGTAGCGTTTATCAGATGGTCTTTGTTGGTTTTAGTGATCGGACCCACCCTCAACCCCTTGTATGGTGTACACGATGGGGGATTGTCATCAGGAAGTCATAAACATTGGTCACGCCCAAGATAAGTTTCACTCAAGTCGGCCGTGATATTTTGGTTTATGATTAAAAGGTTGGATAATAATAATAAGCAACGATCTTGTATCTTATATCTGATATAAACTAGGATAATATAAAGGATAATATAATGATGTTAAGTAAACGTCTCGAATGAAGACAATGTTTAAAGCAATATTTTAATATCCAAATTCACAGAAATATTACTTTGTATGAACAAAGAGACACAACGTATAAGGCCCTAAGCGTAAGACCAAACCATTGCAATTAGGATGGTGAAAACTACGGTAAACAGATTCAAACAAAAAAAGAGCTAACAAAATCATGGAAACATATCGTTCTGGTTTCAAAGTGTAATGCTATGAAAAACATTGCGGTTTATATCTATTTATGTGTGTGTGTGTGTAAAGACCTCTAACACTAGCTTGCTCTATTCTTTTTTTATTCAATCTGTTTTCTTTCTATTTATTATATTATTTAAAATCCCATGCTACGTGTACTGTGTTAACCTAACTGAGACTTGTTATAACACTTA
Organism: Carassius carassius; assembly: GCF_963082965.1. Lineage (NCBI taxonomy): Eukaryota > Metazoa > Chordata > Actinopteri > Cypriniformes > Cyprinidae > Carassius > Carassius carassius. The sequence continues at coordinate 8,974,146 of NC_081789.1, forward strand.
TATATCATTACTCTTTTTGTTGTTTTTGATTGCTTCCACCGTCCTCATCTGTAAGTCACTTTGGATAAAAGCGTCTGCTAAATGAATAAATGTAAATGTAAATATCTCACCACTCTAGGAAATTTTAGGTGTACTTAGCAGGGGCTATTGTGTTTTTAGGGTATATTGTACTTATAGTCATTATGAATATTTGTACGCTTATTTTCATTTCGGCATCTTAATGAACACTTATGCAATTTGTCTTCCTTTGAGTAGCTAACGTTACTCGACGGTCACATTTAAGTTTTCACCACTTACACTCACCAAAACACCCGAAACCTGTAACTCTGTCATAATTAGGTTAGTTAAAAATACAAAAACTTAATGCCTGACACCTTTGTAACTGACTAAAAACTGATGTTTAAGCTAAACAAACGACGGCGGCACAGTGCAAAAAAATGCGAACACAAACATCGCTAACTTAAATGAACAAAAGACAATAACCACCAATATGTGTTCACACAGTTAACTTTATTTAGATGATTCAGCATTAACTTAAATGAACAAAAGATAATAACCACCAATATGTGTTCACACAATAAATTTATTTAGATGATTCACGGAAATAAAATGACTCTTGAGTAACAAAAAATGTGTACTGACGTAACTGTGAAAATGATTTAAATGAATATGAATCGGTTCATTGAACCAAACTGTCCAAATGAATAATTTTTCAGAAGTGAATCGAACTCTGCATCGCTAAAACAGATCACAAATAAAAGAGGGTTTGTAACATCACAACATGGAAGGAGCGTATACTTCACAAACAGCGTAGAAATGTGCGTCTTTTTATTTAGTTTAATCAGATGTCCAATGACCGAGGTGCGAGGACCCTCTTGTATCTGCTTTGTTTATTATTATTAGGGCCCGAGCACCGATGGTGCGAGGACCCTCTTGGAATTGCTCCGTTTATTAGGGCCCGAGCACCGATGGTGCGAGGACCCTCTTGGAATTGCTCCGTTTATTATTATTATTATTATTATTATTAGGGCCCGAGCACTGCAGTGCGAGGACCCTATTGGAATTGCTCCGTTTATTAGGGCCCGAGCACCAATGGTGCGAGGACCCTCTTGGAATTGCTCCGTTTATTATTAGGGCCCGGGCACTGCAGTGCGAGGACCCTATTGGAATTAGGGCTGGGCGATATACAAAAAAAAATGATATCTCGATATTGTCAAAATTTTTACGATATTCGATATATATCTCGATATGTCTGCATTTGCATTTAAATAATAAAAAATAAAACATGATTTTCTTTTGCCCATTAAAAAAAAAAATAAAAAAAATATTTAGATTAAACAGCTAATTTAAGCAGTTAAAAAATCTAGACCAAGAGATCACTTACTGCTTTTTATTAAATGAATACATGTAGGCCTATATGTAACTGAAGCAGTGCAAATTAAGTAACAGTCACAGAAAGTGCATTCTGTCAACTTGTTAGTGCATGCAATTCACAATTAAAACTGTGCAACTGGGATAAGTATTTTATTTTAATTTTTTTTTTAACAAGTTTTTAAGCTAAGAACACAAATCTGTCAACTGTCTGTGGTTTTGAGAGAAGCTCTGTGGCATGAAACTATGTTCCTACTAACACTAAAAACCCTCTTAGATGGGGAGCTAGTTGCTGAAGCACATAGCTATTTCTTATATATAAATATATATAAATGAATACCAAAGACTTTTGCATTCTCTCTGTCTATATTATGGAAACTGGTAAACATATCAGTGAAATTCCCCAATAGTAATTCCAAATGGCCATAGCCTATGTTTCTCTATTCAAACATCAGCGGTCGAGTAAGTGCATTTATTTTGCGATCACAAATGCAAACAGTTGAGATCTCACGACAGAACACAGACCGGCTGAAGGACGCTTTCATTAGATCGCTCAATTCCAGCTTGTTAGTGTTTTCAGATTATCGTCAGCGGCTCTTCCGCAATGAGGAGTGAGCACGTGCGCATGGTTGCCAGATTGCTTAAAATATGCAAACACCGGGCAGAAAATGTATCCTTGTAACAGTGGAGCTCTGATTCGGAGATTTAAACTCTTGTTATCTGGCAACCGCTATCATTAAAGCTCTCGTAGTAGAGGGGCGTAGAGCAGTCAGCAGTTACAGGTTCCTTTTTTGGACATTCGGTGCGTTCTTTTGAGAAAGTATGCTTGAATTTGAAATATTCGATATTCCCGATATATTCAAATTGTACATCGTCGTCAAAATTATTCCGATATTATCGCTAATATTCGATATATCGCCCAGCCCTTATTGGAATTGCTCCGATTATTAGGGCCCGAGCACTGCAGTGCGAGGACCCTATTGGAATTGCTCCGTTTATTAGGGCCCGAGCACCAAAGGTGCGAGGACCCTCTTGGAATTGCTCCGTTTATTATTATTAGGGCTCAAGCCCGAAGGGGCGAAGAGCCCTATTGTTCCCCTAAGGATTTTTCTTGTTATTAGGGCCCGAGCACCGA